>NC_072879.1:3878934-4165046 GCF_028858705.1 Grus americana
CTGCGATGAGCGGGATGCCGTGGGCTGGTGCCAGGCTCCACAGGAGATCTGAGTCCTTTCAACCGCTGGAACAAAGCAGCAGCCCCAGGGCTGGAGGAAGGATGAGTTACTTGATTGAGGTCAGAAAGTCCCTTTAAGTTGTGGGGGTTTTTTTGTTGTTTGGTGGTGTTTTTTTTTTTCCCCTGCTTGCTGCAGATACTGGCAGAGAAGCAAGAAAATGATTGTGCTTTTTAGTGCCTGAGCCTTCCAGACATATAAACAAGCGGGAGCCAGACCTGGCTTTGGAGGCAGACGAAATCAGAGTGAACAAGACCACTGGGCAGGGAGGCACAGAAATAGGGCAGCCCTGTTGTGCAGCGAAGCCTGGCAAAGCCTCCCACAGCCCGGGCTCCCTGCAGGCGCTTCTCCGTGATGAAGATGTGGAAAGAGCAGAAAACGTCCCTGTTGTGGGCGAGGGCAGCGGCCAGGGGTTGCTGGGCCCTTTCCAGAAGCGCCCGCTCATGCTCCGGCTAATTGCAAAACGTGAGCGGTGAGCAGCCGGTGCACCGGCCCGGTGGCTCCCGGGGAAGGCAGTAGCCCTCCGCTGCCCCGCTGCCCCCCCCAGCCCATAACCCTGCAGCGCCTTGCGGCACAACCGGGTACCCGCAAGGGCCGGTGCGAGCCTGGGGGGCTCCGGCTCAGCCGTGGGCTGCAGCGAGTGGGTTTGGACCAGGGCACGAGTGGCTCCGTCCCCACGGGTGGTGTTTGCGGGGGCACGCTGATGTGGCAGGGGCGGCCCAGGCGTGGGGGCCGCAGAGCTGTGCCCGGAGGTCTCTGGCCGGTGCGGGCTGTGCCAACAAGAGTCCGGCTGGCCTCGTCCCCCGCTGTCCCCCAATGCCGGGACCGCGCCTGCCCGTTCCGCGGTTCCCACCGCCGCCTCCCCGCAGCCCCCGCTGGTTGCTCGGGGAGGGGGGGGGCAGCACTGCCTGGGGGTCGTGGGGCGGCTGGGGCAGCCGGGGCATGCGGGGGGGGGGGTGCGGGGGGGTGAGAGGCGGCCTAGAGGGAGCCGGGAGGTGCTCGGTGGGGCGGGGGATGCGCTGGCGGCCGGGAGATGCTGGGGCGGACGCGGTCCAGAAGGGCCGGGGGGGTGGGGGGGGCGGCACGGAGGGGGGGGCGGGGGATGCGCTGGCGGCCGGGGGGCCGGGGCGGGCGGCGGAGCGCTCACACCATGACATCAGCGCGGCGCGGCCCCGGGGGAGCGGGTGGGGGGCGGGAGCCGGCGCGGCGGAGCGGCAGCGGTAGCGGCGGAGCGGAGCGCGGCCCCGGGCATGCTCCCGGAGCCCAAGTATGACCGCTTCCGCGACGAGCCGCTGACCGCCCCCATGCCGTCGCCGGCCCCCGCGCCCACCGGCGGCGCCCCCGGGCCCTGCCCCGCGGCGGGCGAGGAGCCCGAGCCCGGCACCACCTTCTGCGCGCTGCTGCCGCGGATGCCGCAGTGGAAGTTCCCCGGCCCCGCCGGCTTCCTCGGCCGCGGCCCCGCCGGTACCGGTACCGGTGCCGGTGCCGGTACCGGTGCCGGCCGGGAGCTCTCAGCGCCGGCCCGGGCGGGCGGCGCCGCTGCCGCGGGAGCCCCCTCGGCGCTGGCCGCCGTGCTGGGCGCCTGCGAACCGCTCTGCGCCGCCCCCTGCTCGCTGCCGGCCGGCGGGCGGCCGCGGGGGGCGGCGGGGGCGGCGGGGCGGGCGGCGCGGGCGGAGGCGGCCCGGCCGGGCGGGGAGGAGTGGAGCCGCAAGGGCAGCTTCATCCGCAAGCCGGCGCAGGGCTGGCTGCACCCCGACGAGCGGGTGCTGGGGCCCGGCGTCTCCTACATCGTCCGGGTAAGTCCCGCCGGAGCCGGGGCTGGAACCGGACTCGCCCCGGAGCGGGAGGGCGCGAAGCCTCCCCACGCGTGGCCGGGGCTCGACGGGTCTGTCCGCTCCTCCCGACGGCTCGGGTCCGTGTGTCCCCCTCCCCCCCCCCCCCCCCGGCTGTCCCAGGGCAGGCTCTGCCGCCGAGGGCTGCGGTCGCGTCCCCGGGGTCCCGCGGGACCTGCCCTGGGACGGGGCGTCGAGGGAGCCCGTGGTGCCGTGACCGTGACCAAGGGGACGTGGTGGGGGTCCGGCCTGGAGGGTGTCCCGGGCCGCCGCCCCCCCGGCATGCACAGCCCGCAGCCCCTTCGCCCTGTCACGGGCAGCCCGGCCCCGTTACGTGCCCCACATTGCCTGGTTCACCCTGGGAGGGACGGCATGGCCTCCTGAACCGGCCTGGGATGGGCCAGGGGGCTTTCTGGGCCGGGGAACCAGCCCTGGGACCCAGCGGCAGCCAGCCCCTATGAGGGTGGCACAAGCCGCAACACGCAGGTGAATTTGTCGGGTCTCAGCACGGGGGCTGGGCATGCGATGGGGCATTTTGGGGTGGAGGGTGAAAGGGTGCCGTGTGTTGGGGTGAGGGTCCCAGAGCTGGCATCGAAGGGGCCTTTCCCACTGACACCCGGCTCCTCCCCTCCTGTCCTCTCCATCGCCTGCCCTGGGCTGGTGGTTGTGGCTGGCGGAGGCTGCTCTGACCGTGTTCCCCCCCCTGCAGTACATGGGGTGCATCGAGGTGCTGCGCTCCATGAGGTCCCTTGACTTCAACACCCGGACGCAGGTCACCAGGTACAACCCCGCGGTCCCGCTCTCCTGCACCCCGACGTCACCCAGAGCTCCCAGCAACCCTGGGTGCTCCCCCTCCCCAGGGCACTGTGGAGAGTGGGGGGGGGACATGGGGCCAGGGTCTGGGGGAGTCCTGCCCCACGGGATCCACCCTGCACGCGGGGACGCGGACGAAGGGCACTGCTGCAGATCGATGGGCGGAAAGAGGAGAAGGGAGGTGGCCCTGGCCGGGATTACATACCGCGGGCTGGTGACGTGGGGCAGTGCTGCGGGGAGGCTGCGGCGCCTGGGGCTGCGGGGGCTGATGTCCCCAGACCCTGTGGAGCCCCAGGCGGGGGAGGCAGCTGGGAAGGGGCCAGGGGTGCGCAGCAGTAACCCGGCCGGGGGCCATGGCTTGCAGGGAAGCCATCAACAGACTGTACGAGGCGGTGCCGGGCGTGAAGGGCATCTGGAAGAAGAAGGTGAGTTTCCACCCAGCCCATCCCTTCCTGGGGTGAGCTAGGGCTGCAGGACAGGGTGCTGGGGGTGCCTGCCCGATTCGCGGGGCAGAGCTCGGGGTCTCTCGGGGCACCCCTCTTTGCCTCCTTCACCCCAGGAAACCCGGTCCTGTTGGGGCTGCATCACTCCCACGCTCCTCTCTCCCCCCCGTCAGGCTCCCAACAAAGCCCTCTTCTCCATCCTGGGCAAGAGCAACCTCCGCTTCGCTGGCATGAGCATTGCTGTCAACATCTCTGTTGATGGGCTGAACCTCATGATCCCCACCACGCGCCAGGTGAAGCCATCCCCGGGGACGCGGCCCTGCCACCTCCCAGCCCTCTGCCTCCCGCTGCGAACCAGGGGGCTGGTGGCCCCCGCACTGACCCCCCCTCCCCCCCGCGGGCCGTGTTCCCCACAGATCATCGCCAACCACCACATGCAATCCATCTCCTTCGCCTCTGGTGGGGACACGGTGAGGCACGCGTGCCCCAGCCCTCCCCTGGCTGCGGTCCCTCGGGGGCAGCGGGGACAAGGGCTGCCCGTCCTACGGCTGACCCAAACTGTGGGGCAGCCCGGTCCCGGGGCAGGACGTGGGGCTGGGGCCAAGCTCGTCCCCTCGCCCCAGCGTCCCCAGCCCTGCTCCCCGCACGGCAGCGGGACGTGGGTCCTGAGTTCCCCCTGTGCCCCCAGGACACCACAGACTACGTCGCCTACGTCGCCAAGGACCCCATCAACCAGAGAGGTGACGCTGGCCCCCGCGCCCTGGAGCTCTGCAGAAGAGGAGGGATGCGCTGGGGGATGAAGGCTGGAGGAGGGAATCCCTCGTGGGGGGCACGAGGGGCGGCTCAGGGTGGTCCCGGATGGGTGATGGGTGCGCGGGGAAAATGCTCAAGCTGTGCGTCCATCTGTCCGCAGCCTGCCACATCCTGGAGTGCTGCGAGGGGCTGGCGCAGAGTGTCATCAGCACGGTGGGACAGGCCTTTGAGCTGCGCTTCAAGCAATACCTGCACAGCCCCCCCAAGGTGGTGGCACCCCCAGACAGGTAGGGAGGTGGGGGCTCCGCCGCGGCCCCACACCCGCTGTCCCGGGCATGTCCCGTGCTGGGTGCGGGGAGGGGTCCGAGCTGGGCAGAGTGTCCCCAGCTTGCTCGTCCCTGCTGCAGGGCGCTGGGTGTGGAGGAGTTGGCCTGGGGGGAGGAGGAGGAGGCGGCTGAGCACGATTACTACAACAGCATCCCGGGGAAGGAGCCGCCCCCGGGGGGGCTGATCGACTCCCGGCTCCGGCATGGCCTGGTCCTGGGCCACATCCACACTCAGCCCTCGGGCTCTGGCCCCCCCAGCCAGGTGAGTCCCCAGGGCTGCTGCCAGCCTTGTCATGGGGGTGCCAGGTGGGTCCCCCCGACACCCGTGCTGTCTCCTCTCCCCAGGGTGGGTTTGCAGCCAGGCGAGACCAGAGCAGCCAGCCGGGGCCACCCTGGGACCTGGAGAGCCAGGGTGGGTACCGCTGCGGGGGGGACCCCGGGGACCATGAGCAGGGGTCCCTGCGGCTCTGCGCTGCCCGGGCCGGTGGTGATGCCTGGTTCTCGCAGGCCAGCCCTGCGACGGGTACCTGCAGGCAGACAGCCATCCCCTGGGGCCGCGGGACTACGAGGAGCACATGTACGTGAACACGCAGAGCCTGGATGCCTGGGAGCCAGAGGCGGCGGCTCGCGGGGCGCCAGAGGAGAGCCCCAAAAAGGACCTCTTTGATATGAGTAAGCCACCGGGCCGGGCAGTGTCTGGCACAGGACCCGCTGCAGAAGGGCCGAGCAGTGCCCATGGGCTGCCCAGCCGCGTGCTGCACCCTGGCAGTGCCCATGCTGGCTCAGCCCAGAGCGGTGCCATGCTGAGCGCTGGGGGCCACAAGTTGGGACCCCATCCTTGCCCACCCTTGCTGGGGGTGGCAGGGACGTGCTCGGGGCAGGGTTGCAGGTGGGGACCCTGTCCACCCACCCTGCCTGGCCATGTGGAGGGGGCAGCCATGCCGGTGCAGGGGGGCACCGTCCCCTCCGTGCCTGGGCGCAGGTGCAGCATCATGCCTGGGGTGACCATGGCACAGCGAGGTCCGGCCCAGAGGTGGGTCTGGCCAGGACCGTGGGTCCTGCTGCCAGCGTTCAGCCCGGCCCTGTCCCTGACATGCCCCAGCCCTGTTTCATGCCCCAGGAGGGTGATGCCCCTGCACCCCCTGGTTCCCGCAGGGCCATTCGAGGATGCCCTGAAGCTCCACGAGTGCATTGCGGGGGGCAGCACCAGCCCCCCCATCGAGGACCAGTGGCCGAGCCCCCCCACGCGGAAAGCCCCCATCGCCCCCACAGAGGAGCAGCTCAGGCGGGAGCCGTGGTACCATGGGAAGATGAGCCGGCGGGACGCCGAGAAGCTCCTGCAGACGGATGGGGACTTCCTGGTGCGGGACAGCCTCACCAACCCGGGGCAGTACGTGCTGACCGGCATGCACAGCGGGCAGCCCAAGCACCTGCTGCTGGTGGATCCCGAGGGCGTGGTAAGGGCAGGGCACGGGGCGGGCGATGGGGTAAGGGTGGGTGGGAAGGGACGCTGGGGGAGACGTCCACAGGGGTGGGCAGGCGCTGGGGGTTGCATGGAGCTCCCATGCGGGAGGCAGCTCTCCTGGGTTCAGGACCGTTGTGCTTCCCGGCTCTCAGGTGAGGACCAAGGACGTGCTGTTTGAGAGCATCAGCCACCTCATCAGCCACCACCGGCAGAACGAGCAGCCCATCGTGGCCGCAGAGAGCGAGCTGCACCTCCGCCAGGTTGTCCGGAGGAAGCAGTGATGCTGGGGGGTACGTGAGCCCCCGACCCGCTCCCCTGGTGCCAGACTCACCCCAGCCCCAGGGCAAAGCCAGGGCCTCTCTGCGCTCCCCTCCTCCAGTTGTGCCTGGCCTCAGGGGGAGGCAAAGCCCCCCGCACACCCCAGGGCTGGGCTCCCCATCCTCCTCCCCAGCAGGACCTCACGGTCCCTGGCCCTGAAGGACCCCCCCGCCCCATCCACGCTGCCTCCCTCCATCATCCACACGGGGCCCCTTGCCCAGCTGGACATGAAGATGTTTATTCCAAGTGTGGAAGCAAAACGCTGATGGGGTGGGAGCCCGTGGGTGGCCTCGCCAAGAGGGATGGGGCCCAGGGCCAGCGCCATTCCGGGACATGGAATTGGTCTGCGAATGATGACGGAGCAAACGGGGTCAGGGCTCCGTCAGCCTCGTCCCAGGGCTCCCTGGGTGGGATGAGGCGAGCAGGCTTGGTGTGTGCACGTGTGTGAGTGGGTGTATGTGTGTGTGTGTGTGTGTGCATCCACGTGTGTGCAAGGTATGCGAGGGGCAGCTGGGGGGACCAGCCCCTTGCCCACAGAGCTGTGCCTCTTGCCCAACGCTGCTGCTCAGGACCCAACTCCCCACCTCATTTCCCTCCCCCCCCCCCAACATCTGGGGAGTGCCCCCGTCCGTGGGGTCTCCCATCAGTGGGGGCTGTAGCCCCCGGCTTGGCTCTGCCCATGGGGCTGGGCACAAATGTCTGGTGCTGCTGGATGTCCCTGCTGCTCCCACATTTCCAGCTGGCTTCTCCCCAGGAGTGGCTGCCATGTGAGGCTCCCGGTGGCCCCGAGCCCCCGCAGCCCTCCCTGGGCCAGGGCCAGGACAAAGCTGCTGCGGCTGGGGTGAGCTACTGGCACCGGCTTGTGAGGCCAGGGCTCCCGGGAGGAGAGGTGTCCCACGGCCCCCAGGGAACACCCCCGGCCGGCTCGGGGCTTTGGCAGGTTTTTATGGCATACACGTCTCCTTCTCCAGTGTGTCTGGCTCTGGGTGCGGGTTCGTGGTTTGGAATACGTTTCTAATTAAACCTGGAAATGAGCAAGGCGCCCGGGTTGTTCATGCTGTCCCCAGGCACGGTGCTGGGACCAGGCAGCCGCTGCTGGCTCCTGCGCCCAGGGCCTCGACAGGGCTGGGGATGCAGAGGGTGCTGGGACAGCGTCTCCATCACCACCAGCTCCTGGCCGGTCCCGTGTTGGCGGTGGCAGCCTGCCCCATCCTGGCTGGCCACACTTGTCTCTGCGCCCTCCCCCCCCTCCCCAGGTCACCTTGTCCCCCTTCTGCATGTGGGGTGCCCCTCTGGAGGGGGCTGTGGTGCCCAAGGCTTGGCCACGAGGTGCTGGTCCTGCACAGCATCTCCTCCCTGCACCCAGCATCTCCTCACCCTGCCTGCTCCTTGCCTGCAGGCTCACCTCCCACCTCTGCCCGGGGGCAGGATGCAGCCGCCTCCCGGCACTGAGCAGCCCGGAGCTGAGCTGCCCTTCATCACCGTTAATGAACGTGGCAGCTGGCGGAGCAGGAGCCCCACGGTGGGCCTGGCCACGGCTCCCGGTGGCGTGGCCGGCAGATAGAAAAGGTTCTTGGCTGGAATCAGCGGAGACGAGAACAGGCTGCCCCAGCGGTGGGAGGTTTTCTGAACCAGCGGCGTGGTGTGGCTGGGAACCGCCAGGCACGTGCGCCAGGTGGGCAGCAGCCTCCCGGCAGGTCTGGCACCAGCCAGCTCCGGGGTTCTGCCGGGTCCCCTCCACTCGCCCTGCCCCAGGTGGGTGCCACCAGCCGTTCTCAGCTCTGCCCTGTGTGCCCGGTGCTGCCACCGGCCCCTGCCACGGGGGAGCGGGGTCACCCCGGCACCCCCTGCCCCTCGCTGGGGACGGCCCCTCCCAGGGCGCTGCTGTTCTGGCTGGGTGCTGGCTGAGTCATTGAATAAAAAAAGCCCCTAAATAAAGCCCAGTAATGAATGTGTAATTTTCCATTGATAGTTGAATACCTACAGGGATGCAGCGCTTCTATCTCAGCTGCTATTTTTTGTCATGTAGTAATGTGTCTGCAAAGATAATTGTGCCGTTCCCTCAATAGCAGAGGCAGGAAAAGGCAGCGAGAGCCCAAACTGACTTCTTTTGCCGCCCGAGAATGAGCCCACGCCTTCACCGGCTGCTGCTGGCTCTGCCCCGGCCCCCAGCGCTGCCGTGAGGTGCCTGAAGGGCTGCCGGAGGGTTTGGTTTAGGGGTTTAACTGCTTTGGTTGAGGTGTGGCGGTGCTGACGGTGATGGAGCATGGGGGGCTCTGCTCCCCCCTGCCCCAGGCTGAAGGGGCTCAGGGCCCCTCCTCGAGAGCTCTGGAGCCCCAAGAGCTGTTCCCTCCTGGCATCCTGCGCTGCCCAGATCCATGGAGAGCCCTGGGCGAGGGGGAGGCGGGTGATGAAAGGCACCCCTCCATGCTTCAGGGGGCCGAGCGAGGGTCCAGAGAGGGTCCCTGTGGGGCAGTGCCCCACGGCTGCCCGGCACAAGGGCAGGACGCGCCGGGGGGAGGTGGGCTGGGAGCCGTGCAGCGGCGTTCTTGAAGCAAACGTCTGTCTCCAAACGTGCTGACAAGAAACGCTGCCCGGTTCAGTTTTCCTGGGCAGAGGGGTGAGATTCTCTGACACTGGGTCTCGGCAAGTTTCATGGAAATAACTTACCAGCTGGAGGGGAGGAGACGCGTGCCCCTCGCACGGGCTGCGGCGGGGGCCCAGACCCCTGGGATCCCGAGGGTCCTGGCGCCAGCCCCTTCCACTCGCCGAGATTTCTCCTTCCCAGCTTCCAGCAGGTGGTAGCACACTGCCGGCTCCGCCAGCCGCGTCCCCAGCCCTGGCAGCGTCCCCAGCCCTGGCAGCGTCCCCAGCTGTGCCAGCGTCCCCAGCCCTTCCAGACTCCCCAGCCGGGAGCTGCTTGCCCGTGGTGCTGTGCCCATGCCGTGCACCCCCAGCCCAGCACAAGGGACCCTCGTCCGTCTCGCCCAGCCCTTGCTCAGCTCCCCATCGTGTTTCCTGGGTGAGGCAGCTCTGGAGCCCCAAGATCCTGCGCTGCCCGGATCCATGGAGAGCCCTGGGTGGGGGGGAGGCGGGTGATGAAAGGCACCCCTCCATGCTTCTGGGGACCAAGCGAGGGTCCAGAGGCCATTTCCGAAGCCCTGGAAACGTTGCTTTCTGCCAGCCCCACGAGCGTTCGTTCTCTGCCCGTTTCTGTTTCGGGTCCAGCAGCTCCTGCCGCACGCAGTGGCTGTGGCGGTGCAGTGCCGCAGGTGAGTGCTGGTCTCTGGCAGCGGGGCTGGCTGCAGCCCCTGCCTGCGCTGCCGGGAAGGGATCCCCCCGGCACAGCTCGTGTCCCCGAGGTGCCAGAGATGTGAGTGCCCACCCCAGCTCCTGCTGCGAGTGCAGGGTCTCTCCTGCCATCCTTTCACTGGGAACTGGGGCATTCAGGACCTCAGCGTCTCTGCCTGACCGCTGCAGCTCCTCTGCCTTGAACCTGGAAGCCCTGCCCCGAGCTGAGCCCAGGCAAGCTCAGTGCAGGCAGCGGGCAGCTCCGAGCACCCTGCTCCCCTCTGTGCCCCAGAGACGGCTGGCCCCAAGCCGAGCAGGCAGGGCTGGCCTGGCTCCAGCGCTCTTTGTTATCTCAAGGGAACTCAACCATTTCTGCACGTTGTTTACCCACCGTTGTGCAGGGTGGAGGAAAGGCAAACACCAGCCTTTTGTTCGCCAGCCTCCCCTTCCTGTGAGCCCTGTCCTCCTCTCCTGGGCTCCATCTGCCCTCTTCCCCCCACCATGGGACCCAGGACTCAGCACCCTGCAGTGAAGACCCCAGGGCTCAGCCAGGACACAGCCATCCCTCTTCCCTACCACTGCCCCCGAGACATCCCTGCCCAGACCCCTCCTGGTCCTGGCTGGTTCCTGCTCCCCACGTGCCCCATTCAGAGGGTCCCAGCAGCTTTTCCCAGGTCCAGCGAAGGGCAGCCGCCGCCAGTGAGGGTCTGCAGTTGGCCTGAGCCACTGCTCCACACTGGGCAGAGCAATGTGCCAAGAAAGTCCAGAGGGAGGAGGGTTGTTCCCCCCGGGGACCTTTTTCCCTGCCACCTTTCTGAGGCACTGGCAGAGCTGGCTGCTGGCCCTCGGTCTGGCTCGGCACGGCTGGCTGTCTCTTTTTATCAGCTTGGAGTCAGGATGCAGAGGGAGATGACACCTCCCACCTCTCGCGGCCGCTGCCCGTCTGCAGCAGTCCCTGCCGAAGGAGCTCACCATGCCAGGCTCTCCTTCCTGGTGATTATTCCCAGCCCTGCGCTGCTGTGGGATGACAGCATCTTCCCCGCAGCCTGACGGCATCCACAGGGCCACAGCCAGGGAGGAACAGCCACTGGTCCCAGTCTGTGCCACTGTCCTGCTCGGTGCATCCCTGTCCCCAAGGCTATTAATCCACACGGTACCTGGGCTGGGGCCGATTGCCTTCGTTTGAGGGTCTCCTGCCCCCCTCCTGCTCCCCCGCAGCACCGAGGCCTGCAATGATGCTCCGTGGATCCTCCTGATGTTTTGCCCCCGGTGCCCCCAGCACCACCTGGGCCGTATCCTGCCCCAGCGCTGTCCCCGCCAGGTGCTGGTGAGACGTGTGACATGTGGCACTGTCTCCCCCCACTCACTCTTCCAGCCGCGATATTAAACCACTTAATGCACTCAGCGAGTCCTTGAGCTCCGAGCCGCCTTGGAGTGCTGTTGGCTTTGTTCAGCGCTTTGATGAGCTCAAGGGCTCGGAGCGGAGAGCAGGCTGCGCCCGCGGTTACACCGGCTCCGTCCCGCCGGCCTCGGCCCCCGATCGCGCTCAGGGTGGGGGGGCGCTGGGGGTGGGGGGGGGGGAGGCACAGGGCTGCTGCCATCCGGCTCCCGTCCTCACCCCGGCTCAGCCCCCCCCCCCCCCACCGCTCCCGGTCCCATCCCAGCCCCGGCGCTCCCGTGCACAGGCGGCCGGGTGTCCCGGGGCCTCGCACCCTCACCCCCCCCCCCCCGAGCATCAGCACCCCGGGGCCGCTCGGCCCGGCTCGGTCCCGGTCCGGTCGGGCGCGGCGCGGCGAAATGCGGGGGCGCCGCGCTCGGAGGATTACGGCGGCGGCGCGGGGAAAGGAGCGGAGCCGCCGCCGCCGTATAAAAGCGCGTCCGCGCCCGTCGCGCCCGGGCTGCTGCGGCGGCGGCGGCGGCGGCTCCGCTCCAGGTGCGGCGGCTCTCGGCGACTTCCCGCTCCCGGTGGCGCCGGTCGGTCGGTCGGTCCGTCGCGTCGCGTCCGGCAGCGGCTCCCCGTGCGCCGCGGCCGCCCCGCCCCGTCCTGACCCATCGCTCGGGACCGGCGGTACCGACACCGCCGCGTCCCTCGGGGGTCCGCGTTCCCCGCCGCGGCCGGTTCTTTCCTGGCCCCCACCCCCGGGCTGGCGCGTCCCTGTGCCCATCGCGGTTCCGCGGCCGGTTCCTTCCCGTCGTGCTCCCCCCCCCCCCCCCCCCGCCCCGGGCTGGCGGGTCCCCGTGTCCCTCAGCGCGGCCGGTTCCCTCCCATCCTTGTCCCCGTCCCCCCGGGCAGGCGGGTCCCCGTCTCTCGGTGCCGCCGGTTGCCCCCCAGGCTGACGGTTCCGCTCTGCCGGTGCCCGGCCCCCGGTGACAGCGTTGTCCCTCGGGTCCCTTCCAGCCCCGCACCCGGCGGCAACATGTGGCTCCTGGAGCGGCTGCGCGGCGTGACGGAGAACGGTGGGTCCCGGGGCGCAGGGCCAGAGGAGTCCCCACGGGGGTCCCGCTACAGCAACGTCCTCACCCCCGACAAGATCCCCGACTTCTTCATCCCGCCCAAGCTGAGCGCGGCGCCAGCCGAGGCTGAGGGCCCCGAGCCCCCTGCAGTGCCCGCCCTGGGCCCCTCGGCCTCGGAGCAAGACCTGGCTGGGCGCAAGCCCCCCCGCAGCCCCCGGCCATCCAGCCGTTCCCGGCCACGGGCCGCTGGCCGGCACATTATCCAGATTGAGAGCGCCGAAGACTGGACGGCCGAGGGGGGCTTTGGCACCAACGCAGACCCGCAGGCGCAGACGGCCATGTCGCTGCCCTACGTGCCCAAGGCGCAGACCTCCTACGGCTTCGCCACGCTGGTGGAGAGCCCCCACACGCGGCGCAAAGAGTCGCTCTTCCACAGCGAGCACAGCAGCCTCTGCCCCTCGCCGGCCACCTCGCCCAGTGCCCAGCGCAGAGCCAAGCTCAATGGTGAGAGCGGGTCCCGGGCGCCCACCGACCTGGGCGCAGCCCTCATGCACCCCGGCCGTTACTTCAGCGGCGGCGAGAGCGACACGTGCTCCTCGGCTGAGTCCTCGCCCTTCGGTTCCCCACTGCTTTCCCGCTCCGTCTCCCTGCTGAAGATCTTCAGCCAGGAGAGCCAATCTAAGGTCATCAAGCTGAAGCACTCGGTAGCCCGCAACAGCTCACTGTCCACCGACGACAGCTCGGCTGACACCAGCCCCAGCGCCCAGCGCCGTGCCAGGAGCACCCCGGCGGGGGGGCAGCCACCCGCCGCCCTGCTGCCCCTGGACCTGCCGCCGGGCCGCGACCGGGAGCACAGCCTGCGGCTCAGCCGGGGTGGGAGCCTGCGCCTGGCTGCCGAGTACGACCCCTCCAATGCCCGGCTGCGCGTGCGGCTCGTCTCTGCCGAGGACCTCTACGACGCCCTCGTCGACCTGCGCAGCATCAACTGCTGCGTCTCGCTGTGCCTCAACCCTGGGAAGCTGCAGAAGCAGCGCAGCACCATCGTCAAGAACAGCCGCAACCCCATCTTCAACGAGGACTTCTTCTTCGATGGGCTGGGCCCCGGCCATGCCAGGAAGATGTCCCTGAAGCTCAAGGTGGTCAACAAGGGCAGCAGCCTTAAGCGGGACACGCTACTGGGGGAGAAGGAGCTGCCGCTCACTGCCCTCCTGTCCTGCCTGTAGGCGCTTGCTGCCCGCCCCGGAGGGAGCTGCCTGCCCATGGGGCTGGGGTGGGGGGGGGTGGGGGCGACCCTGTCCCCTGGCCTTGCTGGAGGGGGGTTTGGAAGGGCCCCTCGGAGGAGGGGTGGAGCTGTGGGGGTGCCGGTGGGGGCTCTGTCAGCACCAGCCCTCCTGCGGTGGGGCAGGCAGGGCCGGCAGCCACAGCCTCCCCCTTCTGCTCCCTCCCTGGGCTGCATCTCCTGGAGCCCAGCAGGAAGCGGGGAGCCACCGACTCTGTCTCCACCGGGAAGGAATGATGTCACCTGCCGGGTTCTTCCCTCCCCGGTGCCCGTGGTCTCCAGCTGGCCAGCACGAAGGTTGGAGGTGGGTAGATCTCTGTAGCATACTTAATGCCACCTCTCAAAGCCCCAGCTCCAGGACTCAGGTGATAGCATCGATCTCAGCTTTAATTTAAAAGGCAAGTTTCTAGTCTCGGAAACTGCAGAGAAAATACTGCAGAGGTGACCCAAGGGTGGGCCAAGGGAGGTGACCCTGGGGGATGAGTCAGGTTTGTGGGTTTTGAGCCTTTCCTGAACTCTTCCCAGCGCTGCGGGACTGCACAGATGTGCAAGTCGGCTTGGTCCGACACGTGCAGCCTCCTGGGATGCCCTCCCTGCCCACCTCCTGCAGTGTCCCCTGCTGCTGACCTCCTGTGGGAAACTGCTCCTGGAGCTTCAGGGGCTTTGGGTTTGCCCAAATCCAAGAGGCTGCCTGTGCCCGTCCCCTGCCCGTGGGAGGGAGATGCCGGGGGCTGGCACTGCCGTGGGGAGGCCTGGCACCCCTCATCCGGGGCGCTCGCATGGTCCCGGGCGGTGTCCCAGCAGACGTGCTTGCTGACAAAAGCCCAGGCGACAGGAGTAGCCCTCCCTGAATGCCGGTGGCCTGGCTGGCTCTGGGGACGTGCCGGGTATCGCTGGGCAGGGGGGAGGCTGTGGCTCCTCTGCCCTCCCTCGCCTGCGGGGGCTCGGGGGTTTGCGAGCGGCCGCACCCACTGGGTGGGAGGGATGTGTCCCAGGGGGCCACAAAGCCCCTGAGCCCAGCAGGACCTGGCTCTCCGAAGGGACTGGCCTGGCTCTGGGGTTTCCCTTTGGGGCGCAGTGGGGTCTTCCCACCCCTTCCCATCCCTCCCTGCCATCCCGGTCGACTGGCTGGAGGCACCAGGAGTGGGGGAAATGCCGGCTGGGGCATTTCTGTGGGTGGATAAAACAGACACCTTGTTGTTGTTTGGTGTGGTGTTACCCATTGCATCGGGCTCTGCATGTTGCTGTGGAAGGAGCAGAATTCGCAGTGCTCCTGTCCCTGCCTGTTGCAGCACGCGTGGACACACGCGCACACACGCGTCCCTCTGTGTTAACCTCTGTCGGTGGCAGTTGATGTTCCTTCCTTGTCCTTTGCAGCAGATGGCAGATTTTTCGGTGTTGGCTATTTATATCCGAGGCTGATCTTTCCCAGCGTGTTTTACTTCTGTCTGTAAATATGTTTCAGGTACGCGAGGCATGGTTCTGATAGCGCAGTGTTTGCATGTCGGGGGGATTTGGGGTGATCGTGGCTGTTTGTTGAGCTTGTGGCTGAAAACAAACCGTGCAGGACGTAAGGAGCGGACATGTCCCTCCTTCGTGGGGGATTGCCCACCTGAGGCTTCCCACCGCTCCCCCAGCAGCCGACACGGGGGACGCTCCCGGCCCCCGAGTGCCCAGACTCACCCTGGGGCAGATGGGGGGTCCATGGGGAGGGTGGGATGGGGAGAGGGGCCATGTCTCTGGGCTGGGGCGAGCATCCCACCCCTGAACAGACCCGGGGCAGGAAAGGGACCCTGCCTGGCCGGCTGCTGCCCGACAGCCCCACGCACCCTTTGCCAGCGCCCTGCGGTCCCCGGGGTGCTGCGGTCCCTGGGGTGCTGCGCCTGCAAGGGGTTGGTGGGACCAGGCGTTGCTGGGGGGGGGCGGGGACAGGGACCAGCATGCTGTGAGAGGAGGGGGAACAGGAGCTGGGCAAAGATTTTTGGTGCTCTGTGAGAGGGTTGGGGGGGGGTGACGCATCCCCCCCCAGCAGAGCCGTGTGCCTTTGCGTTTGGGGAAGGGGGATGCTGAGACCAGGGCCCTGGGCTGCTCCTTGGGTTGGGGCTGGCCCTGGGGGGGGAGACCCAAGGGCCTGGGGGCTTGTGCTGTCCCACCCTGCCTGTCCCAGGGCTGCCCTGCTGGAATCGTGACGTGTGGCCGTCTGCCGAGCCCTGGGATGTGCTGCCGGGAGCCCTGCTCCCGGGACGGGCTGGAGGGCGGCGTGGGAGCCGGGACTGTGGCCTGGCTGGGTCTTTCCTCCTCTGTAGCTCTTTTCTACCGTTCCTGCTTTGATATTTCTGTGGCTGGATTTAATGATGCATTTTTTGGAGTGAAAAAAATATATTAATACCTGAATGGAATGTTTGTTTACAGATGACTTCCCCTTTTTAGTGCAATAAAGTAATTTCTAAAACAGATGCAGATAATGCCCCGGCTCCTGGTTTCCCTGAGGCGGTCCTTTTGCTTTTCGTCGCTGTGGCTGCAGCATCCCCCCAGTCCTGTTATCTTCCCCGTGGGCTCCTCGTGCCGGGGAGAGGGGTTGGGGGGTGGGGGGGAGCAGAGCTGGGACCCTGGGACTGCCCAGCCACGGAGTAGCAACTGCTCTTCTGGGTGGTGCCACCCGTTCCTGACAGCCTTGCAGGGGCTCAGGGTGCTTCAGGAGCTCTTCCCTGGTGCTGCTGACCAGCCATGGGGTGAGGTGGGAGGAAATCTCCCAGGGGATGTGGAAAAAGGGGCTGTTCCTATTTGGGGGGGGGATGATGACCCCAGGGCCATCCCAGCTGGGGCAGAGCTGAGCCAGGGCATCACCAGTGCAGGGATGGGGTTGCAAGGAGGGAGAGCCCCTTCCCGTGCTCCCGCAGGACTCCTTCCTCTTCCTCATCAGCTTCCTCCCCCAGCCTGGCCCCTGCACTCCTCGGCAGTGCTGCTGATTAAGGATATGACGATGTTTTTGTGCTTCCTCGTCAGCAGCGGGCTGTGTGGGCTGGAGCACTGCCCTTGGGGGGGGGCACCCCCAACCCCGGGGCTGCCCTTGTGGGGGGCTCCTTGGGACGCAGCTGAGCTCTGACCCCATGGCAGCGCAGGCGTGGGAGCCCTCCCCGCCGCTCTCGAGCTTCACAGCCCCTTTTCCCCTCAAAACCCTGACACCTCAGGCCGGCTCCCGCGCAGCAGTGGGGATCCGCTCCGCCAGCGTTTCGGCATAAAACCAAACCTGATGCTTTCTGCCCAGCTGTGCCCCCCGCCGCGGTGCTGCTGGGACGTGTCTCCCGAGTGTTCTGTGGAGGGAGCGATGCGGGTGTTGGATGATCTGCTCTTGGGGTATCCCCTGGACTGTTTCCCTCCAGGGCCCCCCCAACCTGGCTATCAGCATTCAACGGATTACCCTGTTTTTTTTTCCCCCCACCTCCCATTTCAAAATCTACTTTTAACCAAATGCCACTGAAGAAAAGAGGGAGGTTTGTCTGTTACCTAAGTGCCATTTTTTTTTAATTTCCATCATTCTAATAATTTGTCATTTTTGGTAGAAGTAAAGGCTGGGAGCACTAAACAGATCCTCCCGCTCTCCTCCTGCCCCCACGGGGGCAGAGAAAGCAGCGTGGCAAGAGCTTGGCGGGTGCCAATAATTTCAGTAGTGTTTTTTCTAGAGGTGTAAAGCTACAGCAGTTAGCAATAAAATTAAGCTGATTAAGTTAGTCTGAACTCGAGTGGATGGGGTCAGCCTGAACACATGAAAAATCCCTGGAAAGTGTTCAATATTCAAAGCACTGGAAGCAGTCAGAGGGGTGGAGAGGGGTGTCTTGTGGGGGAAGATTTAGCTCTGAATTTGTAATTGAGTCATTGTGGGAAGGAAACGCAGGTCGTCTCTGCACCCTGGGCTGGGGCCGGGCTCTGAACTGGAAGATGCTGGTGGTGGCCAGGGAGGGGGGGCAGGGGGATACGTCCCCTCTGCACAACGCAGCCCCTCGGGACGAAGGACGCCCGGATGAAGTGCAGCCGTTGGAGGCTGCCAGGCGAGAGACGGAGACTGAGGGCGGCTCTGCCCATCGCTGGCGATGCTCCGGCCCCGGGATCTGTTTGCTGCACGGGGGTTTCTCTGGCCAGGGGTCCCCAGGCTGACACAGCCACACGCGGGTTGCGCTGGGGAATGGCACGGTGCACGTGTGGGCAGCACGATCTGTGCAGGAAACTGAGGCAGAGAGGGGAGATGGCTGGATGCGGAGGAGCCGGTGGCAGCTGCTGCCTCCTTTACCCTTATCTCCAGAGCGAGATTCACCTGGGCGAGACGCGCACACAGACCTTGGCTATTTTTAGTCCTGCGTTCCCACAATGCGAGGGCTCAACTTCTGAGAAAATTGCCTGGAGCTCATTTATCTGCGTGCATGATGGCTGGCGAAGGAGGGAGAGGGAAAATTAGGGGCTCGATCTCATACGGGGAGTGTGGCGGGGCCAGGACTCCCCAGGGAGGGTTTCCCAGGGAGGAGGCCAGCAGGGCTGTCCCCATGGAAGGACACCCTGTCCCTGCCCCGTCCCCCTGCCGGGCAGGGGGGTCCCAGGGCCGAGCGCTGTCCCCAGCTGATGCTTGGGGGGTCCTCAGCAGGGGCTGGGGCAGTTTTTGGCCGAGTGGGGCAGCAACAGTTGGTTCTCCTCTCCGGATCTTCGGGCGCAGTCGGGTCTGGGGGAGCCCCGAGTGCCCCCCCTGGGCAGCCCCAGCCCCGCTGGGCCGTGTCTGCCCCCACCCGACCCGGCTGCCGATTTACCATTTTGGTCATAAAAGCATCTTCCCGTTGCCTGGCAACCCTCGGCTGCCAGTCCAGCGGTGGGGGCGGGGTGGGGGGGCTCTCTCCCGCCCGCAGCTGCCACCATGCTGAGGGCGAGGGGCCGCGGGGGCTGCTCGGTGCCGGAGGTGGGCACGGCACACGCGAAGCCGCCGCAGCGTTTCCCGGGGTCTGCGACGCGGCGCTTGGGGGACGCGAGCACCCAGTGCGCTCCCGGCTCCGTGCCCGAGGTGTGAACCCACCGCCCGCCGTGGGCTCGCTGCCGGTGAGCGCAACCTGCCGCCTCCCAGCGCGACCGTTCCCCCAGGACCTGATTCACCAGGCCAGCAAACAGGCAATGGCATCCAGCCATGGACGGCACAGGAAAACCTCCCCGGGGTGGGGTGGGGGGGAAGAAAACACATCCCGGGGCGAGACCCCGCAGCCATCGCTGCCCTGCAGAAAGCCGACAGCTCTGCAAAGTGCAGGCACGCCCCAGGTTTGGCAGCAGCCGCCCTTGCAAGCCCCCCCCCCCCCCGACTTCCTGGGGCAGACGTGGAGGCAGCCCCCCACGATCTGGCCATGTGAAACAGCCTCGTGCCCGTCGCTGGCCATCGGCCGGGCTGAGGGCGCGGGGGCTGCACGGAAGTGGGGGTCCCGCTCTGGGGGGGCAGCTGGGTGCCCCAGCAACCGTCACGAGCTCCGGGCAGCCGGGACCGGCCGGTGGGACACGCTGTGTGCGGGATCAGGCGTGCAGAGGTGTGGGGCACGCGCAGGCGGGCGTGCAGCATGGAAGCAGCGAGCGTGCCCTGGGCAGCCCCGGCTGCACGCGAGCATCGGCCTCCCCCGGCACGCATCTCCTTTGCTTTATTGCAGGCATTTGTCTTCCATGGCAGCGTGTCTGTTTTAAAGCAGAGAGGAGAGACTCCCACTGTTACTGGGAGGAAAACAGAACTTAATTGAATCCCACAATCCCTTGTAGTCACATCAGGCAAGACAGAAAGCCAGAGGAGAGCGATTCCCCCCTCCCCGTGCTCCTCCCTGGCACCACTTGTGCCACGCCAGCTGGCCGTGCTCCTCCAGGGGACGCGGAACCCCCCGGGCTGGGGGACCCCGGGGTCCGCTGGGAGCAGGGACGACCTGTGGCTCCTTGTCAGCCCCGCAGCGCGTGGCAGTTTGCGAAAAGCCAGCGCCGCCGTGGAAGCGGCAGCTGCCGGGGTGTCCCCAGGGCAGGTAGCGCTGCCCGTCACTGCCAGCCCCGGGGCGCGGGCTCTGCGTGTTTTGCTTTTCTGTTTGAGCTTTGCTCTCCTACTTTTCAGGCTGGCAATCCAACAAGGACCTGGGGCCAGATCCTGCCTCCGTAGCCAGGGAAAAGGCAGCGAGCAGACGGGAAGCGCTGCCTTGGACTCCCCCTCCCTATCTCCTCTTGGCCCGGGGCCGGCGTACAGAGCGCGATCCTACGAGGACAGAGGCTGCTTTGCAGGGTGAGGGATCTCCTCCTGCCTCGCTTCTCTGTCTCCAATGACCTGCTCTTTGCTAGCTGCCTGCTGGAGTTTTAAATGCTGCCTTTAAAATGTTTGCAAAATGCCCAAAGCATCAAATAGGTCCAGGTGGGAGGGAAAAAAATGGCATAAACAAAGCAGACAGGAGGATTTGTTAAACGCCGGCAGCTGCTGGCAAACACTTTAATATCAGTGCAGACGGGCGCCGATCGATACGGCGTTTGGGGCCGTGGGCTGGCACCCGAGCTCGCTGGCTCCTGCGCAGGGGGGGCTCTGGCTGAGCCCAGGGCGGCTGTGCTGCGTGAGGGTCCCGCTGTGGCGGGGGGGGCACCCAGCCGGCCCCGGGGTGGGGAAGGGCTGGGAGGTGCTCCGGGTGCCGGCCAGGGCAGAGCTGCTCTCCCTCTGCTTCCCCACCCGGACCCCGGGCAAGGGGACACATCCCCATCTCCCTCCCTCGGCTCTCCCGGGGCGGTGGCGGCCGTGGCCCATCGTGGCTGTGCTAACACCCCTGCCCGCTCCGGGGCGTTGGGCTTGGCGGGGCGTGACGGGAGTGGGGCGCGAGCCGAGCGTGGGACCGCATCTGCCATCGCGGCCGAGTCTGCCCGGCAGAGGCAGCGCCCAGAGCTCGCGCTGGACACGCTGCAGGGAGCTCGTCTGGCATTGCCATGGTAATGGAGATAACCACCCGCTGCCAGGCGGAGAGCAGGGAGGGCAGGGAGCTCTGACGGGCTGAGCTCGCCGGGGAGATGCTGCTGGTCGTGTTCATCTGTGCCGGGGCAGCGCCGGGAGTCCCAGCCCAGGGCCTGTCATGCCGACATCCCCTGCCTGAGCCCCGTGACAGCCCGGATGGCAGCAAGCGCGTCCTTCCTGCGGGTGAAGCCCTCAGCGCCCCTCGTACCCACGGCAAAGCCAGAGGTTGCACTGGGCGATACATAAAAATATATATTCAAAACCTCAAATCTCACCGCTGCCAGGTTTTAATTAATTCCTGTTTGCAGCTCAGTCCAATTTCCCTCACACAGCTCCCAATTCAATCCAATTGCCATATGAGATTTCTGTAATCACTAATCTTATCAAGCACATCAGTGTTGAAGTGAGAACACTGCAATTAGCAGGAACAGGAGCAGCAGGTGAACTGCCGCTTGGCGAGTATTTATTTCACCTGTGCCAGGGGAGGATGTGTGCTTGCTTGGATGCTTGCTGGGGTCATCCCTTGCCCACCCCAGGAAGGGTGGGATGCTTTGCGGGGGGCACGAAGCTGGAGCTACGGAGCACGAGCAGCCGTTGGGAGCTCCGCAGGGAGCGCGGTCGTGCTGGCAGCCAGCCTGCCTCTGCTGGGAAGGGGGCTCGCCTCTTCTGACCCCCGCCCCCCATCCTCAGAGTGCTGCCAGGGGAGCCGAGAAGCCTGAAGAAGATGCTGGCAAAGTGTCCTTAAACAGCGCTGCCTGCGCCTCGGCTTGTCACAGCGGCTGGAGATGAAGCGTCAGCCTTAACTCGGTTTCCTGGCTCCTTTCGCTGCCACTCCCGGCGCCACAGCCCGGCTCTGTCCCAGCCCCGCTTGGGTGCCTGTTGCTGAGCAGACGGAGACTCAGGCTTTAGGGCTGAGGGGGAGACGCTGGTAGCCCGGCTGCCAGCAAAGCATCGCCCTCCTCTTGGCAGCTCTTGTTCCGCGTGGCCGTGCGGGAGGCAGCTGCTGCTCCCCGTCCTGGTCTGGGCAGCACAGGAGGGACCCGCTGGCGGGAGGCAAGCCGTGCGTCCCACCCGGCATGAGCACCCGCATTACCGGACCCCAGAGGAGCTGCACAGGGGACGGTCCATCCCCCAAACCCTCACGGTGGGCTCAGGCAAACGGGGTCTAAACCCGCAGGAGATCCTGCTCCGAGCTGCCGCTCGGGGACTGAGGCGCTTTTTTGGGGACGATCTGTTTGCCTCCCACCGCCGCTGGCCGCCTGCCTGCGGAGCCTCCTGCCAGAGGCGTCGGGCGGTGGGAGCAGGCCTGGCCCCTGGGCCGATTTGCTGAAAGCCCCTGGGTGCCGCGGAGCCAGGCTGGGCCGAGCGGGCAGCTCCCTGCCAGAGGCCGGTGGCAGCGGGGGTCGCTGCCTGCGCTGGCAAACCCAGGCCCAGCCAAGCCTGCGGCTGGGACCAGGGAGCAGCCGTTAGCCCTCCTCGGATACTGGGAGAGCGATCGTCAGCTGGGATGGATGGGGCTCACCGGGCTCCACTCGTTTGGGAGCAGCCAAATTGTGTGGTTTTTGCACAGCACGGTGAGGCTGCGGGTGCCTCAGCCCCCCACCCATGCCAAATGTCCCGGGGGTGTGGGGAGGTGGCTCAGACAGCCCCGAGCTGCGCCTTGCTGGCGTCGGGAGAGCATCGCCGCGCACAGTTCCCTGCGGGTGCATGTGTGTGCCCCCCCCTCCCTGATAGCACACGGCGGGGGGGCGTTGGGGTCCCCACCCTCGCTGCAGCTGTAGTGTCCGTAGGGTGGTGTTGCACGGGCACCTACCAAAATCTCTCGCTTCGCCACCCCCAGCCGTCTGTCGCTGCTGACACTCACCGACAGGAATAAACTCCAACACCTACCATATGCTTTGCTACTTCTGCTGCCTGCGCTCACTTGTTACTATATATTTCCAAAGCCGGGGCTGCCTCTGCGCAGGGCGGCTGGCGGGCCGTGCCCCGGTGATGGGGAGACAGGCGGTGCCTCGGGGACACCGGAGTTTCTGGCACCCGTGGGGCAGATGAGCGCCGCGGGTCTCTGCCCTTCGGTGGGCTCAGCCCTGCTCTGTGGGGAACCCCCGCTCCCATGCGGCTCCGGTTCTTGTCCGGGGTACGGCTGGCTGCAGCCGCTGTGCCGGTGGCTCAGGCGTTGATGGGGCCAGCTGGTCCTGTCCTGCAAAGGAGCTCAGCACGCTGGCGATACAGCCCCTCCATGGCAGGATCCAGCCCCTCCGTGCTCTGCTCCGGGCACTGCGTGGCTGGCTCACCGCCTGCCGTCGCGCCTCGTGGGGCACCAACAATGCGCCTGCCCGGGCGGTGCCGCCGAGCCTTTGTCCCGCGGCCCCGGCCGGCGTCAGCCCGCACCGGAGCTGGATGCGGCACCTGGAGCTGTGCTCGCCTGGCCGGGAGCGGGGCGCCGACGGCGAGGGCTGTCCCCCCAGTCCTGAGGATGTGAGCCAGCGTGACGGCTCCAGGTTCTGCTGGTGGGAGACGCGACCCCAGGACTGTCCCAAAGGAAAACTGCGGGGAAGGCTGCAGCGAGCGGCTGTCAGCGTGTTCCCCCCTGGCCGTGGGGGCTGGAGGGTCCCGTGCAGGGACGGTCATTGCCCTGCTCTGGCAGGAGGGAGATTTAATCTCAGCGTAAAGGTGCTGAGCAGAGCTGATCTCTTCCCTCCCCTCAGAGCTGCTCCGTATGTTTAATGATCCTTGCTTCAGGAGTGGATGCATCTCAGCGCATCCTCCAGGCGCCGGATCTGGTGATGCCGTGCGCAACAGAAAGACCTTTATGGTGGAGCTCGGCTGGGCTCAGCCCGCCCTGCCGCCTCGCACCCCCATCGCTCCCCACGCGCCAGAGAAGCACCCTGGGGCCGGGTGGGGAGATGAAGACGTCGGGGTGCATGAGCAGAGCCGAGCAATGGCTGCCTGCCTTCCCCATGGCATCCCGCATCCTACGCGTAGTTTTAATTGCACCATGCAGCTTTGATTCCTGGTTTTAATTGCAGCCTAACGAGGCCGGGGCAGCAGGAGAGGAAAACATCAAGCTTAAGGGAAACAAATCAGGAGAGAAAAGAACATTTACTGGTGACTAATAGGTCCGTGGCTCGGCGTGTGTGTTTGCCTGCCACAGCGCAGGACGTTGCCAGCGCGAGGAGGAGAGGGGATTTCTTCCACGCACTTGGCAAGCCGAGCTGCGCGGTGTGGTGCGAGGAGAGCAGATTTTTTCTGGGCCCGTGCCGTTTCCGCGTTATTTTTAACCCCCATTGCGCAAAAGCTGCACCCCCACCCCCCCCCACCCCGGAGTAAACAGAGTGAATTTTGCCTGCTTGTACAGGCAGGGTCGGGGCTAAATCATCTACCGGTAACAGATGGGCTCATTTACACACCGCGCTGGTCTCACCAGAGGAAATCAGCACTAATTCGGTGCAGAGGAAAGGAGTTTCTGGCATTGGCACCCAGAGCCCCGGGGCAGCCACCAGCCTGACCGAGTGCCGCCACACCGGGCGAGGACAGGGCAGGTCGGACCGAGCATGGCACCGGGGTCCCTGAACATGAGCTGGATTCCCTGGGGTGGCTGCAGGACTTTCCCCCCGGGACACCCCGGGCTCTCCAGCCCCAGTCTGTACCGCAGGCCCCAGCGGTGGGGGATGGAGCCCAGCATCCCCGACAGCCTCTGCTGGGGGGCGGACGGAGTCCCTTCGCAGCTGGGGCTGGGGAAGCTTTGCTGTCCCGGCGAGGGATGTCAGGGACAACCCTGCGGGCAGGGGCGTGAGGATGGGTATGGGGACAGGGATGTGCGGACAGGGCAGGGATGGGGACACGCTGGCACAGCTCAGCACCGTCCTGCACCTCTCCCTCTGCTGCAGGAGCCACCGATGGGGCGGCCCACGGGCGTTTGTGTGGCTCCGGCATGGCTGCCCGGGCTGTTCTCCCCGCACCAGCGAGGGCTGGGATCTCATTACTGAGCTCTTTGACTTTGAGCATCTTGGAAACCGGCGCTTGCTAATAAGACAAAAAGAATGACAGCAAATAAGCCCAGCCGCAGGAACGTGGCCTTCTCATCCAGCATTTTTTATTCCCCCACGTTCTCCCCCTTCCCTCCTTCACCAATGGATTGAAGCCACTGTAATAAAATTATTAAATAATAATAAAAAAAAAAAGCTGTAGCCCCCACCTCAATGCGGCAACCATGGAAACTGGATCAAGGGGACACCTGTACATTTCCATTCTGGGCTCCCGCTATCTGAATATACAGAGGAGCACTAATTAAAAACCCAACGCGAGCGGCAGGCGGAGGGAAGGAGCTGGCCCCAGGAGAAGGGGTGCGTGGCTTGGAGGCACGCCAGCGTCGGCGGGCGCAGGGACGGGCCCCAGCCGGTCTCCAGCGAGCCTCAAGCGCCAGCCGACACTTCCAGCTCCCTCCAGCTCCCGGATGCCGAGTGGGCGCTCGCCGGCTGCCAGCTGCAGCACTAACGGGGCGGCCCTGGCCCCGCTGCAGCCCTCAGCACCCTGGGGACCCCGGCCCAGCCCCGACGACGATGCCCCATGCCAGGAGGAGACACACTCCTGCACCACGGTGCTGGATCCCGCCGGAGCATGGGAGCGGCAGGGGGAAGGGAAGCATCTCCAGCGGCGCCTGCTCCCATCCCCATCCTGCGGGACAGCCCCGGGTGGGCGCCGGGAGCCGCGTCACCCCTCCCCAGCGGCAGCGCCAGGCGCTTTCACGCCTGGTCCTGCTGCGGCCGGGGGCGGGAGGGCAGCGGGCGGCGGCGCGGGGGCGAAGCAAAGTGCGAGATCTCGCACCTCCCACGGGGAGGGCGAAGGCTGCGGGGAGGCTGCCAGCCTGCGCCGCCAGCTGCCTCCCTGTGCTGGCACTGGTACCAGCGCCGCGAGCGGCACTGCCTGCACGGCCCCGGCAGCTGCCCGGGTCTCTGCTGGCACCGGCACTGGCTGGGCAGCTCTTGCATCCCCCCTCCTCCACCCTGATCCTGGCTGGGGGGTGGCCGGGGCAGGCGCAGGCGTCCCCACGCACAGCTCCTGGGTGGGTGCAGCAGGGATGGTGCTCTGGGACCATGCGGGACAGTGCTCCAGGGCCATGCGGGACGCCCAAGAGTAGGGCTGCTGCCTGTTTGTGCCACACACCTTGGGGCTGGTGCTTGATTTTAGGTTTTTAACCATTTCACCAGGAGGAAGCTCTCCGATCCAGCACGTGAGCACCCAGGAGGAAAAGGCTGTGTTTAACCTACAGGTTTATTTTTACCGACAGCAAAAGGCAGCGCCTGGAACATTCCCCTGCTTGGAGTTAATTTTTGCTGAAGCTTAGTTTTAGTCATTGTTGTCTAAACCTGCCTCCTCCACATTTATCCCATGGAAAAGCTCCTGGAGATCAACCCGCAGGATTTCAGTGGCCCCAGGGCCGGTGCCCGGTGCCCAGCCACCCACACCCGCCAGCCCGCAGGAAGGTCGGGGCAGCCCCGTGCCTGCATGGAGGACACAGCCCCGACGGCCGCTGCTGCGGCGCTTCTTGGGGCTGGCGGACAGCGAAAGCTTTTCCTCTCGTCAGAGCAGGCATCAGGCCGTCAGCTTCCTGCGGGAGGCGAGCAGAGCGCTGAAACCCTCTGATTGCTGATGGACGGGTCTCAAATCGCTCCCCGAGTGTCCTTCCAGCCTGAGCCAAGAGCGGAGCTGGCTCCCCCTGCGTGGCCATCACCCGCAGGGGCTCACGCAACGGGGATGGCTGGGACAGGAGCAAGGGCTCTCTGGTCGTTACGCCTGGAAATTTTCCCAGCAGGCTGCTCGTTTTCTCCGGTTGAGCTGTGGAGGACGACAGGGTACGCTCAGCAGGAGACGTTCCTCCTCCTCGGCCCCTCTCCGCCTGTCAGGCCATCCCAATCTGCCAAGGGGAAAAAGCCACCGCAACGTGCAGCGCTCCAGCAGTGCAAGGGGGTCTGCGCCGACCCCCAGCTCCGTGGCTGGGCTCTCGCTCCACAGGCACAGACCCCCTGCGCCGGCAGCACCGGCTGCACAAATGCACCGCGCCGGCCGAACCAGCAGCTCCCACCAAACGGGTCGTCCTGCGGGGCTCCGGCATCAGGGGCTTGACTTGGGCAGGTAAGCGCAGGCAACACCTGCTGCCTGTCCCTGCCCGCTGCCAGCCCTGCAACCGGCTCAACTTTGGGGAGAAGAAAATTCCTCGTTTCCATGGGAACCGGAGGAGGAAAGTTTCTGGGGATGCGGCTGGGATTGTGCCAGCCAGGCGAGGCAGCGGGACCCCAGAGCCGGCTGTCTCCCCCTCTCCACTCCCAGGGGAAGGTGGGTGCCCAGCTGCCAGCCCTGCTGCCTGCGCCCCGAGAGGTGCCCACCCCGGCGAGGGGTGCGCCGGGGCTCCTCATCTCCCCCTCCCGTGCTGTGTCAGACGCGATCTGACATTTAGCTCTGCAGCTCGGCGCGCGTGGAGATGCAGTGATAGCTCTAATCTGCTTTTCTCCTCCTCGCGCTCTCCCCGGAGGCAAAAGCTGCTGCTGGAAGAGCAGGGGGGCTCTGGCAGCCCGGCAAGGAGAGCACCAGCAGCACCGTGCTGGGAGTCCGGGGGATCCCGAGGGTCCGGAGCTGTCCCGGCAGCAGCTGGCTGGCAGGGCCTGGATGCCAGCAGTGGCAGAAATTCAGGCCGGTTTCAGAGTGCCCGGGGGTCTCCTTCCTCCTCCTCCCTCTGTTCTCCGGGCTCTGGCTGCGCCCAGGACACGGGGGCTGGTGGCAGCGAGGGCAGCAGCTCCCCAGCGAAGGGGCTGCTGGCACCAGGACACCTCCGAGCCGTGCCACCCACACCGCAGGCACCGCGGGGGGCATCGAGGCCCCGGTGCCCTGTGCTGCCCAGGGAGGCTGCAGCTCTCGGGGACGTCCCAAAGGCTGCAAGGACAGAGGCACGGCAGTGCCCCAGGCACAGCCAACAGCCCCCAAGTCCAGACAAGCCGTGGCTGCCTGCCACCCTGCCCACGCCACCCCATGCCACCCCACGCCACTGCACCCCCTTTCCTGGCTGCAGCCGTGGGGTGTCGGAGCCGCCCTGCCCTCCGGATGGGGACACCCCGTGCAGCCCCATCTCCCTTTCCTGGTGGCTCAGCTCCAATTAGCGAGGCCCCTATTAATTTTTTCTGCTCAGCAGCTCATGTCAGTGTCAAACTGGCAGCGTGCGGTGCAGGAGGGAGCCCGAGCTGCCGGGAGCGACAGAGGGGAGATGAGGTGCTGGGATCAGCCTGTTAATGAGCCCTGGGTGCACACGGGGCCAAGCCCTGGCCCCACAGCCGCCCCACAGCTGCCCCACAGCCACCCCAGGGTGTGAGCGAACCCCTGGAGACCTCCAGACTGGGGTTGGTGGGAACTCGAGCTGCATTCCAGGGCTCCTGCAGCCGCAGGCAGGGACTGGTCTCCAGGGCCTGTAGCAAGGACCAGCCCTTGCCACTGGGCTCGTGTCCGGGCAGCACCACCCGCCCGCCGCGGGTCCCACAGGGTGAGGCCAGGACACTCGAGACCCCCAAGATCCCCCCCCTCCCCAGCCCTTGGAGATTGCCTGGAGCAGGGGGTTAATGATGCATCCACACGGAACTGACCTTTCCACCTTTCCACCTTTCAGCTTCACCTGCGGCTCCCTTTTCCCTGCCATTATCTGCATGCATGCCTGTGGATTTCATTTCCATATTCATGGTGTTTTAATGACCCTGTAATATCTTTATGTTCTGCAATTAAATGTGGAATCTTTTTTTTTTTTTTCCTTCTGCAGATTAGCATCTGCATAGGATCATTTGTGGCATTTGAGCAGAGGAAGGGAAGGCTGCGCAGGAGGGAGACAGGGTTAATTAAACTTCAGAGATCAGCAGGCTCTACCGCCAAACGTCCTCTTTGCCAGTGGGACACGGCGGTGGAGGGTGGGGAGGGAACGGCTCTGGGCTGCCTTACAGCCGGGATGGCCGGGCCACCCTTTGGGGCAGCTCCTGCGGGCGTTAGAGTGGCTTTAAGTTGTGCAAGCGCACGCAAGCACACACTCACACGCTTGCACGCACATGGCTCAAAATCTGCGTCAGGATCCCTGCCAAGGGGTGCAAACCACGACTTTGCTGCTGGCGTCACCCAGGTGCAGGAGGGTCCTGTCCCCATCACACCACCGTCCAGCTCTCAAAGGCACAGATGGACGGTGTCGGGGATGAGAGGTGTCACCAAGCAGGGCAGGGTGCCGGGGGCAGCCGGGGGCACGTGGGGGGCTGGAGGTGCCCCCCCATGCTCGCAGCAGCCTGCCAGGCCTGTAGCCCCCGTGCAGCTGGGGCAGCCAGCCTGACATCAGGGCTCCGTGGAGAAGCCATTAGAGCTCCTATCGCTTCATCTCCATTCCCCGGAGCTAATGGGCATCTCCGCCGGCTGCACCACCCCCCTCCCTGTGCTGGTGATGGGATGGTAATTGGGTTTCAGCCCTGCAAGATGGATGGGGCTGGGCTGAGAGTGGAGCAGGGAGGAAGAGGAAGGGGCAGAGGCATCTCCGAGTAGGCTAGACCCTCTTTGCCCCTCATTCATCTCCTGCCCCTCTGCTCGGCTGCGGATGCCACCAGCCCCAGACCTTGTCAGAGGCGTCTTGCATCGCCTCGTGGGGCAGCTGGGGACAAGCAGGTCCCAGCAGCATGGTGGGCATCCCCAGGGGGAGCAGAGCTGGGGTCTCAGCTCCTCCCTGATGGAGGACAGTGACAACAGGCGACCCCAGCGCGCTCCCTGGCTTTCTGTTGCACCTCACAGCCTCCCCCTCCGCTCCCCCGGTCCTTTTGAAGCTGCAGCTGCAAACAAGATGTTTGCAAGGGTGAGGCGCAGGAGCGGCGTGTTTGGCGCATTGAATAAAGATGGGGCTGCAAAACACCTTCTCATGTGGCTGTTTGATGTGAAGGGCAGCGCAGAATTCATTAGGAGCGCTGCCAGGCGCGCTCCGCCCAGGGAGCCTCAGCTGGTGCCTGGGCAGTGGGAGCAACACATGCTGACGCCCCGCGGACGTGCCACCCCGTGCACCGGCACACACTCACACGCGGGTGTGCTGGCACACAGTGGCCGCACCGAGGCACACGCGGGTGCGCAGGGCCTGAGAGGTGGGCAGTCATACGTGCTCCGTGTGCCAGCCGGCCCCACGCACCCCACCAAACCGCAGAGGAGCTGCCTCCGCCTCTGTGGGCACGCAGCCGCGGTGAACGCAGTGTCTGCAAAAACCCAGCAGATAACCCACGCGTGCAGGTGCCCCCATCCACCTGCAACCCCAGCACCCCTCCTGGGGGCCCTCCTGCTCCCCTGATCTGCCAGGGGCAGGTGGGGGGCTGGATGCAAGATGTATGTCAGGACATAGGGGCGCAGGGTGGGGGGCCGGCCGCGGGAGGGGTGCGGGATGGCCGCACTGCTCCCTTCTAGCCTTGCCGCTGCATCCCACTGCTCCAGCAGGATGCGGTGTTTTATCATCCTGTAAGGCTGACAGGCACCAGAATTAATGAGTTCCTCATCAGCGCTGCTTCATTTAGCTCCCTCCTGGAGTCACCAGCTCGGGGTGGCACACACGCAGCCCCCCAAGCAGCATCTGAGACTGCGCCTTTGGCAGCGGGGCAAGGGGAGGGGGGGAGCGTCACAGGGGTGAGCGTGCGGGGGGGGTCCCGGGAACACGTGTGTGCACAGGTATATGCGTGTGTGCACAGGCAGAGGGCTGGCGGAGACAGCCCAAGGCTGGAAGGGTGTCAAGCCCCCCGGCTGGGTGGATGGGGGGGTTCCTGGGGCCGCACAGGGACCGAAGTCACAGAATCACAGGCAAGGCTGGCCTCCGTGCATCCCTCGGCAAGGCCCTGCTTTTAATGACTTGACATAACAAGAAACATTTGTGGGCAGTGCTAGAGAGGGAACAGGGAGGGGAGAGCATCCTCTGCTGATTACGGCTTTTTAACTCTGTGATTAACCCCCAGCACCAAGGGGCTGCTCTGGAGAGCGCGTGGGGCTGGGCAGTCCGGGCCGGGGGCACCTGCAGAGCTTTTTAAGGCCCTTGCGCAGGGGGCTGACTTCTCGGCTGTGGCCACGAACCGGCTGGAGCTGGGCCCTGGGATCGGAGAGGCACAGGCAGCCCTGTCCCTGCGTCTGCCCTGAGCCTGGGGCTTCATCTCTGCTCTGCAAAGGTAGAATGAAGTGCTGCGGGGCAGGAGGGATGAACCAGGAGGACTTCATGCTGTCTTGCCCTTTTTGGCATGGCCTGCATTTCTTATCAGGCTTGTCCCCCATCCCCTTTCTTCAGGAAATGGGTTTGGGGTAGGATTCTGCTCAGCAGAGCCCACCCATGCCTTTGGCCGTAGGGAAGTGATGCTGGTACGAGTGCAATCAAAGCTGGGATTTAGATGGCTCTGGATGCTTCTGCATCTGTGTAGACACTAGCATGTTTCTTCTCTGTTTTTCTTTGCAAGCAGCAGTTATAGTTGTTACTTCCATAGCACTTCAATGCAGGCAATTAGGTAGGGAAATCACAGGACAGGAACTTGCCCTCAGCGTATATTTCAAATACAGGAACTTCACCGGATGCGGGATCGATCCCATCAGCACCAAAGCAAAGGGTCTGTTGGGGAGGTTGCGGTCTGGGAGGTCAAGAGAGTATTGTGTGATACGCCAGCGAGCTGACGGCGTGTCCTTCTGTTGTTGCAGGGGAGGCTTTGTGCAGCTTTGCTGTTCCCCTTGGCGCTGACTCCGGCCGTTATCACACCAGCAGAGCGTGCTAGGAAAAAGAAAACACGCCTTGTCTGTTCTCTTGGCGCTGGCCTTTTCAGAAAGTCGACATCTTGAAAGGATTTACCATCCCACGGCTGGCTTGTTTGGCAGGCCATGCCGATGCGAAGGCTGCGTAACCGCAAACCCTTGACGTGGCTACTCGAACTGCTGTCAAGTTACATCTTCCCGCCTGCACCTGCGATGCCATCCTGTATTCCAGCACACGGGATGGCAGTCCGGCTATTATCTGCCTTGCAGGACTAATCCCTAGTGTGCAAGCTCGGCAGCTGCACCGAATTTCCCGCTCCCATGGCAACGTCATAAAATCAATACTTTGTCAAGATGGTATTGAAGGTGAATTTAGAAAGTTATAGATTGTTGCAGGAGGGAGGGAAGAGAAAATACTATCCATTTGGGATGCCAATGCAGGCACGATAATTGTGGAAGCTGCGGGCGGTGAGGCCCGAGCCTCGCATGGGAGGTCTCTGCTCCAGACATCGTCTTTCCAAGACCTCGTAACTGTTGGAAAGATAATTTTTGAACTGGATCAGGCTGCCATGTCAGGGCTGTGGTATTGTCAACTCTGAGAAGGATAAGATCAGTAATAATGGGATTGAACGTTACAGGGGCATTCCCCACAGGAAGCTCATCACTGCGTTGCAATTAAGGGCGAATGTCTACCCCGCAAGAGAATCATTAGTGCGGGGTCAGCAGGAATCCCAAATTAAGACCTGTCGGTGTTGTCGGGCTGAGAGTGAGACTTGCTCGATTATCGGGTACTGTCCTGCGGTGCGAGGTGCCGGGATCAAGAGACATCAACTCTGTGATCCACAGGCTGAGGAAGCTCAAAAGGGAGAATGGTCTGTGTGAGCCACTCCTGCGGGACCACCGAGATGAGCTCCGTAAGCCTGGCCTAACATTTATCAAGGGTTCTCAGGCACCAGTGGCTGATATAACCATTGGGTACAAAAGTATCCACTTACGGATGTGGATATTGCACATATTTTTGTGAGCCCTGCAAAGACTATTATAGAATAAATATTTTGACCATAAATAAACTCTATTTGTGGCTTGTGATGACTTGAAGCGGAGGCCTGTCGGGAGGGAAGGAGGATAACAGGTACAAGCAGGGAACTCTAGCCATGACGCGTCACCTTAACCCACCCATCCCATCAAGTGGCCTCACTCGGGTGGACGGGTGCCTTAACGAACCTGGAATGGGACCGAGTAAATTGCACATGTTCAATAAATAGCTGACAGCGCTGGTAGATCCTGAGGAGCTCGCACGTTTTAGAAGTATAAACACTTGTCTGCAAACCTAAACTAGTATGTTATTTGTGAGTAGCATAGCTCCATCTAGCATTCATGAAAATGGATGCTTTTCTAAAGCTTAATTCATAATTACTTTAAGCGTTAAAAGCTGTTCTGTCTGTTAACAGCCACAACCACCAGGAAAACAAGTGTTTCTTTATAGTCAAAGCTTATACATACAGCTCTATCACCTCCTCTGCATTTAGACCATCCTTCACTCGGCAGATGCCTGCCTTGTGGCAGGACGCATCCAGATGCAAACCTCTGCTTTCCCTAGGCAGGGTCAGTCCTTTCCCAATACTGACATAACTTTTTTTCCCTATGAAAATTGCTTTTTGAACCCGTGTAAAATTTTTTTTTTATATCTACAACCCCTTGCAGCTACACACCCCATTGCTGAATCGTGTCAGGTGAAAAAGTATTTGCTGTTTGTCTCAGGGCTGTAAAGCTTTTCCAAGAAGCAGCATTGCTTACTGGTAGAGCACAGGCAGAGGAGAGAAAGAAAAGACCTATGTCCAGCCCAGTTTTGCAGCCAAATCGACCCTGGATTCAGCTTCAGCCACTTGACCCTTCTAAGTTTTGTCATCTTTGTCCGCAGAGCAGCGTTTGTAAGACAGCGTGCTGTTGGAGCGTCGTGACTAATCACTTGCAAACACCCGGAGTCTAAGCCACCCTGTATTCACATGCCTTTCAGGTTTTTCAAAGGCTTTTGAAAATTTCAAAATACTGAATGTCAGGTGCTAAAATCTCTGACTTACTGTGCTGATGCGGGGCTGCCTTTGCTCACACACCAACCGCTCTGCAGCCCGGTGCCACAAACGGGCTGTGTGCTGTCTTTGGAGTCTGGCGGTGGCTGCAGGATGGAAAATCACTGCACCTGGTAATTCCGAGGACAGAAATTAGTGTGCTGGGCAATGGAAGTGTCACTGGAAAGCGTTTCACCACTCCCTCAGGGAAGCGCAGCCGCTTGGAGAGACTCAGCCTGGCAGTTGTCACTGCAGTCATTAAATGGAGCAGCAGAAGTTGGCGTGGACACTGCTCTGGGTCAGTAGAGCTGAGCTCCTGGCACAGCACCCAAATAATGAGTAGAGCCGGGCAATTGTCACGAAGAATTAAATTTGCTGCAGTGAGTCCTCGCCTCCAAATGTTCGGGAGAGCGAAGCTTGCTTTGCGAGACCAAGGGAAAGCTGGTATCAAAGTGTGAACGTGAATTCACGCTAGAGCCTGCAGCCAGCCTGCGGTCTCCGCGAGTGCCGAGCGCTCGTGGGATGGGCACAGCGGGTTTTGGGCAACCAGTGCCACGGGCTGCCTGAACCGCTTCTCGGATCACCTGGGTTCACAGCAGGCCAGCAAGACGGCTCCCGGAGCAAACTGCAAACAGGCAGAGGGCCCGAAAATTCATGCCACGGTGCAGCTGACTCTTCCCAAGTCTTGATCGCAAATCCAAGCCTTTCTGCTTTCTGTGGTGACAAAACACCTGGGCGCGCTGTTGGGAGCAAGGCAGAAAGCAGCAATTTTTTTGTGGAAATTTCTCTGAAAGCTAGAGACAAGGTTACTTTTTTAATTGAATAAACAGCATCTGCAATCTGTTAGTCCTTTGAGAAGAGGTAGACAGATCTGCGCAAGGGAATAAAGGCCTGCTGAAGTGCTCTGGTTCTCAGCTCAAGGGCCACCACCACTTCAGAAGCACTTGATAACACTTTGTTTCCTGAGCTCAAAAGCGTAAGCGAAGCCCGACGCAGAGCAGATTGCCAGGGTGCTGGGTGCGGAGGCTGCTCCCAGTCACTGAGCGCTAAAAAGCCTCCACCAGCACAGCGCTGTAGCTGGACCCAGTCGCAGCCTGAGAGGCATCGGCTTGAGCCGAACGATGATCTACCGGACGCGATCAAATGGTGAGATGTGGCGGCAAACGTAGCCGCGTGTCCCGCTAATCACGTTGGCAGCTCGTCGATGCGCGCCTTGAGGAAAGCGCTGGCCCCGTGGCTGCGGCCATGGGCGCCCGTGGGATGGAAGGGTTCTCCGGCAGCAAGCCCTGGAGATGTGCTGAAATAAAGGGGAGTGAAGCGTGTGGAAGAAGTGTGGCTTATCATCAGTTAAACAGAACTGGAAAGACCCATCAATAAGCGCATCCCTGGTGTTCTCTGAGTACCGCCACGGCAGGAAACCACGAAACGACGTTTACATTTTGGTCCTTGCGCGGCAGGGACCGCTCCCGGGCTCCTACCCCGATTTCCCTCTTCTGTGCCTGCTAAATGACACGCAGGGAATTTTATCACCAAGTTGCTCAGTGAGAAGCACTGAAGGTTTTTCCTGCAGATTCAGGCCTTGCCATCCCTTAACCAACCTTGGCGTTTACGAAAGTGGAGGTTGTGAGCGTTATTTTACCCTCCGACACGACCGGCCCTGGCGCGTTTCTATGCCGTGACCCGGCTCTGGGGCTTTGCCAGCCGGGGGCTCTGCCCGGCCACGGCCTTGTACCCCCGCCTGCCACAGCTGGCAGAAGGGGACCAGCGCCGGCGGGTCACGGGACACGGACACGCGTGCGTGGGCATCCCAGGCGGTAAAACCCCCTTTCCAGAACAATCCGCGCCCGAGGCGCGTCGCGGGGTACGTGTGCCGCAGGCGCCCGCGTCCCGCTGTCTGTCCGTTTACTCGCCGGGGCTCTGTGGGCGCCGGGACCCCCGCGGCCCTTCACGACAACGACCCCGAAGCGGGTCTGGCCGCGGGTTTGCGGCCTGGCCCGGCGCTCGGCGAGCGCTGCTGCGGGCCAGCGAGAAGGCGGCGGTGGCCTCCCCACGCCGGTTCGCGGGGGTCGTCTGCGGGAGGTGCCGGCAGCGGCGCTCGGCCCGAACGACGCCCGGCTTCCCGGGAGCGGCCGTTAGCGGCGCCTCCGGCCGCGGGGGAAGGGCCCCGGCCCGGCCTCCGCCCCGGGCCCCGCCGGCGCCCCCTGACCTCTGACCCCGCCCCCTGACCCGGCCCCGCGCCGCCCGCCCCGCCGCGCCCTCGGCGCTCCCCCGCCCTCGCGGCGCCGCAGCCAATGAGCGGCCGCCGCCGCATCCGGGGCTCGCGCCCCCCCTGCCGCTCGCGCTCGGCCATGGCGGAGGTGAGTGAGGCGCCGCCGGGGTCGCGCCGGGCCGGGCGTCGGGCCTCCCGCACTTCCCCCGGCCGGGCGGGCACACCGGGGGCTCCCCGGGCTGCGGCGGCGGCTCGGGGCCGCGGTCCTGAGGCCGCGGGGCGGATGGGGCGGCGCGGGCCCGCCGGGGCGGGGGCACTCGAGCCGAGGGGCGCCGGGGCCGAGGGAGCGCGGCCGCGGTCCCCGGGCGGCAGCGGGGCGAGGTGCGGGGCGGCGGCCTGGGGCAGAGGGGGCGGGCAGGGGAAGGGGCGTTTGGGCGGGACCCGGCGGGAGAGCCGGGGCGGGCGGCGGGGCAGCACCCGAGCCCGGGGAGCGGCGCCGGCTCTGCCCTCCCGCCGGCGCCGGAGGAGGCAGCAGCGGGGCCCGCGGGGCTGCCCGCGGCGGAGGGCCCGTGGCCGGACCTGCGTGTGAGGGACCCGGGAGAAGCGTTTAAAGGGGCTCTGGGCCGGGGGATGCGCCGGGGCCGGCGGGAGGGACTGCGGGGGCTGGAGAAGGCTGGCGGAACGGCGCGGTGGTAGAGATGGAAGCGGGAGTCCCCGAGGCTTTAGCGCGGCAGGGTCCGACAGCGTCAGGGGGAGTCGCGGGGGAGCCGGGGTCAGAGGGGTGCGGAGCTGCTGGAAAGGGGCTCGCAAAGGATGGAGGTAAGTGACGGGGCCTGAGCAGCCGGAGAACACGGAGATCGGGAAAGCGGGAATGGCAGAGGGCTGGGGAAGGTGGCGGGAGCAGTTTGGCTGGGTGGAGGGACGGGGAGAACCGTCCCGCTGAGAGAGCGGGTGAGCGAGGGGGACTTGTGCTCCAGTGCCAGGTCAGGACGCTCCTGCTGCCTCCCCATTGCGACGCCGTGTTTGTCTTGGTGCGTCTTGCAGAAACGTTACTGCCATCGCTCCACCGCACTTACGGTTGGTGATGCCATTCCCTGTTGGGTCTTGACGCATCCTTGAAATATCCCTGTCCTGTCGTAATGGTTGTCGTGGCACATCCACACTTCATTTCCATCACGGGATCCTTGTGGTGACCGCGACGTGGGAAAAGGACGCTGGGAAGACATCGAGGTAGCTGGCTGCTCTGTCGCAGGATCTCAGAACGCCGCTAACTGAGACAACGTCCGTTCGACAGCAGGGCTTCGCTTTCAGGGTATTCCAGCGTTTTGCATGAGGAAGGTCCCACCTGGCCTGCCTGCCGTCCCATCCAGGATGGTTTGGTCTTCGCTGCCGCCTTTGGTGGAGCACGAAGGGTGCTGCGTTCATCTGTGCCGAAGCGTTACTTGGGCACATAGCTGGGCTGACGTGAGGTGCTGAAGTGCCGCCCTGGCACGCTGCGCCACTTTGCCATTGTGCACGCAGGTCTCTGTCTTGGGGAGATTCAGGAGCCGTCACTGTCTCGCAGAAGAGGTTTGAACTGCAGAGAATCTCTGCTCTGACATTGCAGCAGTGTGTGATTCGGGCGCTGATTTTCCTGAGCAGTGCAGGAGATTACCTGTGTGTCTTGTCCTGCGTTCAGTTCTTGCTCTCATTTTTGCTCTTTCAGGTCCGTTTCCATCCATACCACTTCCCTCTGGCTACAGCTGGAGTTCGTAGAAAACGGACCCATGCCAGGTAGTATGGACAAGGCAAAGGAACAAGGAATGCTTCTCTCGCTGAGTCTGAAATACATGTTAAACTAGCTCAGGAAACCACGTTAGTTATTAAAGCAGTAACACTGGAAAGGGAAACCTTCCCTCTTTTTCCTCACTTTCTTGCAAGAGTGGTTTCAGCCTGAAGGGTTTTCTCTGGTAGTTCTCTGGACAAACAATCTGCCTTGCACTGGGAAACAGCTTTGTCAGTGCCAAGAGCTCAGGCTCTTCCTCTGCCTGCGTTTTCTAAAACATGGCTGTTGCTTTGTTCCGTGTGCTCAAAAACTTGAGTCCAGAATTAAGGAGGGAGTGCCCGAGTCATCCAGAAATACAAATGTGGGAGTGAGTAATTGGTCAACCTCTGTGTAACTTTTGAGAGGAAAGTTATTCTCATGCCTGAGAAGTGGAGACTGGTGGAAGGAAACCAGCTGCTGGGAAGCATAAAGTGAGATTAAAGGAATTTAGTCTCCCTTTTTTCCCCCCTGTGATTAAACGGCCCATGGATGTAGGAGTCATTTTCCAGCATCATGCTACACTGTTACAATTAATGGAGTTCACCACTGTGACTTTTCATGGTGACCAAAACTGTCACCAGCAATAGGAGCATCTCCACCTTGGCCAAGAGCCGTTCTTGACCTGGAGATGCCTGGTAGTGCCTCGGTGTTGCTGTCTTTCTGATGGATGTAATGCTGTTGCATTTTCTGCCTTCTGTGTGACATTGGGATTTGAGGTGTCAGACCACGGCTACCTCACCTTCAAACGAAATACCTCCACATCGCCTGGCATCGGCAATCAGTGTAATCGGGAATATTCTCTCTGTCATCATTTTCGTATTTAAGCCAGACCTGCCTTTCTCCCATACTCCTTTGACTTTGACTCTTGTTTCTGTGGTCTTCTGGATTTGTAAATAATCTGAGGGATCATTTGGTTTCATACGTGTTTAAATTTGGGTGTGGAATGGGCCGTTTGCTTTGTCTATCACTTGTTTCTTCTTTGCCCAAACGCAGCAGTGCCAGTTATTTTACGGCGACCTCAGCTCACAGCAGTTCCCTCTTGCTCTAATGTTACGTTACTGCTTTGGGGAAATAAACTCATGATTAGTTACTGAATTGTCATCCTGTCGTACTGGCTGTTACTCTTCGTTTCAGCACCTGATCATTAACATAAGATCTCATCGTTCCTGAAGTATTCTTGACATCTTTTCAAGCCAGCCCATCCACTGCTAACAGTTTCAGTCTTTGTTTTCAAAATCCTTGGCATGCAGCTCCTTATTGATCCCCGTGTGAAGGAGGCACAATCGATATATAGACCGTTGTCTTGGGAAAGAGTTCTGGAGATTGCTCAGGACTAGAGGGAGTAAGCGTAGACCTTGCCCTCATCTTTTTCATGAAACTGGGGTTGTTTGCTTGGAAGGATTTGTTCAAGAAGGTTTTTTACTTGGTTGCATTCCAGCAAGGCCCAACAAAGGGGCATTGACGCTTTCCTGAGTTATGAAGCCCTTTCCTGGTATGGCTGTCCTCAAAATGGAGGCTGTCCGAATCCTTTCTGTCCCCTTCTTTCATTATCCCATAATTGAACTCCTCCCTTTCCTTCTAGTGCGCACAGTCGCTGGGGTCTGCCTGCAGCCAAAGCGGTCTCCAGCGGGGCTATCAGACGCTCAGGGATGGTGAATTGCAGTGTGCGGTGTATGCTCCAGTTGGACTAGAGGCATGCTTTTTTCACCAGTCCTGGTAGAGGAAGGAGCAAGAATTCCACAGCTGCTTCACAGATCCTTTCCCTTCTTCCCTCTTGGTCCTTCTCTCATATGGTAGTATCTTCTTCTGCTGCCTTCCAGGCCAACCGTTATCTTAGTGGTAATTCTACTTAGGAAATAACTGCCTCTCTAGTCATTATGGAATTTGCAATATATGTGGTAGTACCTGAAGGCACCAACTCAGAACCCAAAGTCTGCGGTGGCTGTTTTGGTGTATACTTTGCTCTATTGTTAGAGGATGAATTTTCATGTGAAGCTGTACTATGTTTTCTTAAATAAGTTGTAAGAGCCTCGTACTGAGACATCGCAGATGTCCCGGCTCCCGCTGAGTAAGTGAGGAGTGATGGTGCACGGCTGAGACTATTAATGGCTGAGGATCATAAAAAGATGTCATTGGTGACTGGGGGACTGACACTATGGTTTTCTTCCGCAGTCGGATGCTCTCAGTCACCCAAAGGCATTGGTTAATTACCTGCTTGCTCCCTGCCTAGGCTGAACTTGATGAACAGCATTTCCATGCCCAAGGAGCAGCAGATGTTCTGGGTTGTTTTCCAGGCCTCAGCCCATACTGCTGCCTGAACTTCTGACCGAACACTGAATGCCAGAAAGCAGGTGCCTGTTCTCGGTGTCTACCTGTCTCACCCTTTCCCACCTCGCCTGTGTCACTCGCAGTCCTACCAGACTCCTTCGTTGCCTGCTCAGCTCTAAATTTCTTTGCTCGCCCCTTTGAGCCGTCTGGATGTGGTGAGGCATTAGGGAGAAGCCAGCATGTTCTGGCCGGCTGCTTCCCATTGTCTCTCCAAAGAGTGGGTCAGTTCATAACAATGCTGTGTTCGAACAAGCATGAGGTGTGCATTTAGAATAATGGCTTAGGATCAAAATTCTTCTTTTACGTGGAAAATGTAAGGCGTAAGGATCTGAGGTCTTAAACTGGAGAGAGGATAAATAATTAGTGGAGTGCTGAAGATAAAAAAGATGAAATGGAAACACCGCCATATGCAGTTAGAGACTGAGGGGAAGGTGATGAATCCGGAGGAGAGGAGCCCTGGAAGAGCTGCTAAATACACTTGACTAGAGCTCTTTTTGCACAGCACAGTTTCTAATGCTACCCTGTGTGGTTTTTGTTAACTTTTGCTTTGAAATTAAATTAATTGCATTTGTTGGTGGGGTTATGTGGCTGGAGGCGTGTTACATGTTTAAGAAGAGATGTCTCAGCCTTCTTTTTCTCTTTTCTTGAAGGCCTCGGTTGGCAGGCAGAGTCCGAGGGTGGTGCCGTACCCAGCCCACAGTCTGTGTCCTGGGGAGCCTGGCCTTCAGAGTGCAGCAGGTAGCCACGGTTTAAGTATGTTTCTGTTTGTTGGTCTGGTTTCCAGAGGAAACGAGGCTCCTGTGATCAGCCTGTCTGTTCCCTTCTCCTCCCAACATCGTCCGAACCTGTTGGTTGATCCCCATGCCGTATGACAGAGGAGGAAAGTCTTAAAGATGCCAAAGCTCCTACAAGTGTCCATTTACCCATTCTTGCAATAAGGGGTAATTATCCTAAAAATGCTTTGGGCGAAGGGAAGGCTGCAGTGTGCATTCCCATGCTATGACACTAACGAATCCAGTCAGGAGAGAGACACAAAAATTTGGGAAACCTTCAGATTCAGCTTTCAGTCAGTTGTGGGACTTGAATGTGCAGAGAACCAGGCTTTGCAATTTAGCGCTCACGGAGTGACTTTTCAGTTGTGTTCCCCAGCCCCTCTCCTCCCTTTCTACCTAATCTCTTCCTCTGGCTTATCATGGCTGTGCACACTAGCAGGGATCGTCCCAAGCTTTGTTGCATCTGCAGATTTGGTCCAGGGTGGTGCTAGTATCCCAACTTCTTCTAATCCCTGCAGTTGTGTCAATGGGCTCAGCTGATCATCGACTGAACCTAGCAGAGATCCTTTCACAGAACTATGGTGTACGGGAAGAAAGGGAAGATGATGATGATACTCAGGAGAAGCAGAAATCTTTAGAAGAGCTGGAGAAGACTTTCAGTGCCTCTCAGGTAATGGCAGAAAGGGAGGGGAAAGGAAATTACCTGCTGGATTTTCTTGTTTGCTATTACAGTACTGGTACCAAAGGTCTTTGTATGAAACTCCGACTTGCTTGCCCAGCTGGCAATGCATCCGCCCATCAGCAAGTCTTAGGTTTGCATTTGGATAGGAAGGAATGATTTTGACAACAGGCGACAGCAGCAAATTTTGGAGTCTTCCTCTGCCAAGATGAGGTGGTCTGCGCTCACCTTGCTGAAGAGCCATCAGCTGTTGGGTGTATGTCCGTTTCACAGTGGAGGAACCACACAGATGAGATGATGTGGTCTTGTGGGTGGTCCCATGGAGGCCTCAGGGGAACACAAAGCGTGTTCTGGAGGACGGAAGCCGTCTCTTCAGGTCAGGCACAAGGCTGAGGGATTTGCTCCTTTCCTTCCTCGGTATAAATACAGTTCTGCTGTCTGGTATCTCTTCACCAGCATAAAATCTGGTATAAAAAATAAGTATATTTTAAAAATGCCCTTGACTGTATTGCTTTGGGGTGAAAGTTCCTGGCTTCTCTATATGTCTGAGAAGAACAGGTTGTGGTGGGTCCTGATAGACCATGCCTCCTTCATTACGCAGCATTACCCCAGGCAGTTCAGAGCCCCCAGAAGAGCAGAGCTGCCTTGACTGCCTCTGCGTATCTCTGTGTTCACTACAGCTGGTGTTGTACTCGGTGATTGTTCCATTCCTGATGAAGCTTTGTCCTCCTCTCGCTCAGAGCAGTGAAATGCCATTTGAGGAGCTGCTTGCGCTTTATGGCTATGAGGCATCTGATCCCATCTCGGAGCAGGACAGCGAGAGCAATGATATTACTCCAAATCTCCCAGATATGACTCTGGATAAGGTAAGAGCAGCTCTCTGCTTGGGTGTATGCTCTTGGCCTGTGCTGTAGGTTACTGTACTGTCTTGGAGCTCGAGATCTAGTAACTCCTTCCAGGTGGGGTTTGATTAATGCCGGGGGAAGAGTTCTGGTGTTCCAGTGAGGAATGCCAGGTGCAGAAATTGAATGTAAAGACTTTAGAGGAGACTGGAGAAAGGATAACTGTTTTAAAAAGAACCCTGTAAAAACTCTTTATGGATCTTGGGTTACAAGTCTTTACACTGTGGAGAGTCAGGGAAGGTTTGTATTTTCCCAGCTGAAGCTATGGCCTCTCCTGTTCTAGCTAAAGTCTGCAGAAAGCTGCCTTTTTTTTTCTTTTTTTTTCTTTTTTTTTTTCCCCCTTGCCTTCCAGGATCTTTGAGATATTTGCTCTGGGTGGAGCTCCACAGAAAGGACCACTTGCTCGTCCTCTCTCTGGCTTCCATAGGAAGCTACTCTTGGCACTTGCAGAAGTGCTTCTAGGCTAAGGAAGATAATCTAGGGGTGGTGGGGAGCGTGAGAGGGAATCTGTCTTTGGAGAAGCTATGGGAGGGTGAGGAGATCTGCGGATGTCGCCACCTTTGGCCAGAAATGCTTTACTCTAGGCCTCACCCCCCCCACCCCCCCATATTTTTTTTTTTTAAATTTAAAAATATTTTTCACTTTCTTGTTGTTGTTAAAAGGAACAAATAGCGAAGGATTTGCTTTCAGGGGAAGAAGAGGAGGAGACACAGTCTTCAGCCGATGATCTGACTCCATCCGTCACGTCCCACGATGCATCGGACCTATTCCCAAACCAGCCTGGCTGTATGTGTTGCTAATTTCTAAGTAATTGGTTTTTACTTAGATGTAAGATGCAGAATAGGGCAAGAATGTTTTTCTTTATTTTGTGACTAAGTTTCCTGACATCGGTTTTTCCACTTTCCTTCTGAGGGCTGCAAATAAACCTGAGCACCAGTGGTTAGGACATGATAGAGCGTAAATGAGCAGTGGGATGAGGAGAGAATTGTCTTTAGCTGTAACTCATAACATTGAGAACGTGAGAGTTGTTTTGCTACCTGCTGTAATTGCAGTTTGAAAGACCAGTACCTGATCTGACATCTCTAGAAGTGAATAAATTCAGTAGTGCTAGTGGTGTGATATGTTGTTCCTAAATATCGGAATACGCAGGAAGCCAAAGTGCAGAGAGAGACTCAGTATAAAGTGATCTTCCTTCTGCTAGCCTGCAAAATGAAGGAGTCTGAGCTCCCCAGGTTGGTTGGCACCACCCATGTGGCAAGTGTGCAAATCCTTTTAAATGAGAAAATTAAAATACGAATAAGTTGTCGCTGAGGAACATGCTGAAAGTAACTTTAGGACAGAAAATGAAGGGAAGGAGAGGGAACATAGAACAATAGGGGAAAAAACCCCAAAACAAAACCATTTCATAACTACAGATCTTTTCCTTTCCCACAAAGCAAACAATTTCCTTGCTGATGAAGACAAAGAGCCCTGTTCATCTCCATGTGCTTCCTCCATGGCTGAGGACTCAGAGGAGGATTCCATCCCATCTAACGAGTGTAAGAAGGTAAATGATCTGAGTGCATTGGGAAGGGCAGCTAATACAATGCGCCTGAGTCTGAGGAAAGCGTGACACCAAAGTGCTGTGATACTTCCTCAAGAAATTTTATTTTATTTTGCTCAGCGCCTTGCATTTTGTGGAAGGCAGTGGCAGATACAGGTTACAAGAGGGTTTTTTTAATACAATCTTAAAATCTGTATCTGAAATTATCTTCTGGTTCACATATGGAAAATGCTGTTGTGCCTTGATAGATTAAAACTGCAGCCTGTAGCCCTATGAAGTGAAATGCTGTGCAATATTCCCAGCAGGATTCACTGAGGGGGAACCGTCACATGAAAGAGAGGAGCAGACTTCCAATTTCATCCTGGTTGTGAAGGTTGCAGGAGAGCTTCTGCATTTCTTTATCTCCAGCCTTAGCTGCTTGTCATATATCTTTAACATTAAAACTATGTAAATGCCTAAGGTCCCCAAAGTATCATCTGGTTGGTAGTAAATCTTTTTAGTTACCCTATAAAATAGTCAGGGTTCCCTAGAAGTAATAGTGACAGTGGGGACTGCCGATATATAAATCGGCCTCGTGGTGTCGTAGTCCCTAAATCATGAAGTACACCTCAGTGCCTACGTGGAAGCATTTTCCATTTCAATTTACCCACTTCTCTGTGGTGATATTTCAGGAGATCATGGTTGGACCTCAGTACCAAGCCACTGTTCCCATCCTCCACTTAAACAGGCACAGTGAAAAAGGTAAGGCCACCCACTTTGTGTCGTGTTTGCTTGTAGGGCTGCTGGCCTGGGCATCTGACGGGGCCCTGGTTCATCTGTTCTGTGTCTCAGCGTTGACACCAAAATTTACAGCTACGCCTGAGCTAGCTTTAAACTAGCCTGTTTGCATCAGGCTAGTGATACAGCTGTAGAAGCTCAGTGAAAACTGGGTTGGTGTGACAGGTTTGGAGGAGGGGGTCTCAGCTGTAGCCAAAGAGAAGGAATACCCTTCTGGAGATATTCTAATTTATTTTTCTCTGCTGTCTTCCTTAAGTAGCCAGTGTTATTTTCATTCAGTACTCCCTGGAGCTGATCAGTTTCTGATTTGATAGGATGTCTGCAGAGTGGATGGAGGTGCCTTGATTTGCAGATTGCATCTAATAACCAGTGCAAGCACCAGCTTGTTGAGTTTCTGAGCAAGACGACTAACAGAAAACCACATCTTTAGAAATCACTTGCTTCCTCCCTAGTTCTTTTATCCTAGCAGACTCTGAGCAAGTAAGTTAAAGGAGATAAAAGTTAACAGTGTTGCAGGTACTATTTCAGATTTACCCTGTATAGTTCTCAACTTGTCACTGTTACTTTATCAGTGCTCTCAGCCTTCTGTATTGGAAACCACAGATTTATTGTGCGTTTTCCGTAACCTGTATGTTTGCATCACTGTGAAATGAAAGGAAACTGATAGTAGATCCCAATAGGGATCTTTTATGCCCTGTCTGTAGTGCCTCTAACCTGATTTGAGTAAATCTACAGGGCACAAGAGTTAGTTCCTTTGCCCGTAGAAATGAGCTAAGTACAGAGGGTGCTAATGTTTTTTATCCGAATAGAAAAATCTCAGTATTTCTTACTATTTTTCTTTATTGCAGAGTCTTTCTTCTTGCCTTCCTCTGTGCTGTTATTTTAGTGAAACATCTCTCTGCACTGTTGTGTGCTGTGTTCTCATGGACTAAGAGCCTTGAAGGCTGGATGGGGCAAGAATCACTTAGCGATGCAGTGTGCTCCGGCTATTCTGTGTGGGTGGAGCGGCTCATGGAGGAGCATTACAAGCTATCACAGGGGAGGGACAGCCTTGCAGCTGCTTACTTTTGTGTCTAGGACAGGGAGAGGATCTTGAGTCTAGGCCGGGGTTGTAGCTCAAAGCTGCCTTTGCCTCCCACTCCTTTTGTGTGCTGGGAAAGACACCTTAGAACCTAGAGTTTTTTAGGTGCCAAGATTAATAAGTCAAACCAACAATCTTTGAGAATGTGGTAACAAAAACCTTGTTGGCCAACCCTTCTGAAGAAGTAGAAGCAAGCCGAGCCTGTGCTTAGGGCTCTAAAAGGGGTATAAAGAGTATTAAGCTTACCTGCCTCCAAAATCGTGAGGGGAAAATGCAGTACCTTCAGAGATGGTTGTCATCTCTGGTACCAGGTTGATGTAGCAAGCAAAGATTTCCTCCCTCCTTCTGTTTCTCCCATGCACATACATGCAGGCTATTTCTCAAAAGCAGTAGAACTCTCTGTTTGATTAGCTTATTTCAGTACTTTTTATGCTAGCCTATGAGAATGAAGATCAGCTGCTTTGGGACCCAAACATACTCCCTGAGAGAGAGGTTGAAGAGTTCCTGTACTGTGCAGTGAAGCGGCGATGGGACGAGCTGTCTAGCAGCAGCCTGCCAGAAGGAGAGGTGGTGAAGGACAATGAACAGGTAAGCACGAGGGCTTCTTGCAGCCTGCAGATACTCAGATGCTGCTGGCGTAACAGTGCAGCGTTTCCTATAGAAATCCTGAGACACCCACTTAAAAGAGAATGAGACCTAACTTCAGTGATCCTCCACTCCTGCTTTGTGGATAAGTGATGGTGTGCCGCTCAGTTGCGGCCTCAGAGGCTGTTGGGAAGACAGGAAAAGGCTGTAGTGGATTGGACTGCAGGCCTTCCTAGCTTAGTACTTTTCTTCCAACACAATAATGGATGTCTGTGAAAAACGTGTGACAGACTAGGCAAGCAGAGAATGGGTACTGTTTGGTCTGTATTCTCCCAGTATCCCAAACTCTCTGAGCCAGAGCTTACAGCAGGAACGTCCTTTTGGATCTGTCCTCTGAAGTATTGTCTAATTTTTCTTTGAAACCAGCAGAAGATCGAACATTTGGCTAAGAACCTTCAGAGCAGTTGTGTTTCCTCTAAGCTAGATGGGTTAGATTCTCACAGTAAGTCTGAGGAACTTACAGAGGCACACCTGTAATCTGCAGAGCTGCTGGTAGAACTGCATCTTTTCAGTCCCAGGGTTTGTAGTCCAGTGCCTTGAAAAGTGGAATAATCTGTGCTGATGGGTTAGTGACAAAGCGGCTCCTGGGAAAAATAAGTTTCATGAAGCAGATGTGAGTCATGAGCAGGTTGGTTTGTGGTACGTGCTGTCGGTAATTTTCTTCTGTTTCCTAGGCTTTGTATGAACTGGTTAAATGCAACTTCAATGCAGAAGAGGCACTGCGGAGGCTACGGTTCAATGTGAAGGTTATCAGAGGTGAGAACCTCCTGTATTTGGGTCTCATGTAACTCTTTCTAGATTTGTACATCTCCTCCAATTCCTATTTCTTTCTGCTATAGATGAGCTTTGTGCCTGGAGCGAGGAAGAATGTAGAAATTTTGAACATGGCTTCAGGGTCCATGGGAAAAACTTTCATCTTATCCAAGCAAACAAGGTAAGGGCGCTCACCCCTGCATCCCACTAAGACAAAGGGAAGGAGGCACATGTGTTTGCACCAGAGGTATGTTTTGAGCCTTGGCTAAGGCAGGAAGTTCAGGACTGCTGAGTTCCGATCCCAGGCTTTGTGTTGACTCATGCTAGCAGGTGATGGGCTGTTCACTGCCCTGCTCTGCCTTATTTTCCAGGTGGGAGAAGTCACAAACAACACTGACCTGCATGAGTGATGTCAGTTAATTACTGATTAGCCCTTTCTGGAGTCTCAAAAGTTCTTTCCAAACTCTCAGCCCTTGCAGTACTTCTGTGAATGAGTGAGTTGAGCATGTGGATGTTTTGTAAAGTCCCCTGGGGTCCTCTAGAACGAAAGATGCTGTTGTAGGGAGAGCTGGGCCCCAGGACATACGCTGCTGTGCTGGGAGTTGGCAGAACCAGAGAGTCCAGTTCTATCGCTGATTATTTGTGGGCATGTTGATGCTAGCCAGTGAAAATGGATGCAGGTTTGCTGTCTTGATGTTAAGTGTGCTACTGGAAGCGCAGGAAAGTCCTGCACGAATGTACCGTGTGTGAACCCACACTGGGGTCTGCAAGAACAATTGTGCACTGTGGGGAGCTCTTTCTCTGGCTGATTACCACCTTGGAAATCTCAGTATGTGCTTCCGTTCTGCAGCGTAGATGTGTCCATAGCAATATAAATTACTGTAACACACTTAATTTTCTGTGCTGATTAAATGGGAGAATAGTCCTTGCTCCATGAGATACATCTTGATGCGTGGCTTTCTGACTGCGATGTTTCTCCCCAGGTCCGCACCCGGTCAGTGGGCGAGTGTGTGGAGTATTACTACATGTGGAAAAAATCAGAGCGCTATGACTACTTCACTCAGCAGACTCGTTTAGGAAGGAAGAAGTACGTCCTCCACCCTGGAGCCACGTGCGTGGAATATTCTCACACTAAAATTAGTAATATTAACCTCCCAGTGAAGATTCCTGCTGCAAAGCACCTCCGCTTAAAAGACTGCGCTTTCTGCTCTAGAAGGTTTCTTGGGTGGGAGCACGGAGGGATGCACTGGATGTTCTCAGAACATAAACACTGTTAGTGTGGGAGGGAAGATAAAGCAATTATTTGCTTGGATGTGGACTGTTTTGTTTCAGACAAATGCGTCCACAAAAATTAAGGCTAGAGTCTGGAATTCAGGACTGAGATGAGGAAATAACTCAGTTCAATGAGGTTTCGAGAAGGGAGTTTTAAGTTCTCTTTCTGGTGTTTTGGAGTCTGAATGAATGTATTTCCCTGCTGCCACCCTTTGAGGCAAATTCTTCACTTTGAAATGCCTGCTAATTGCAGAAAATACTTTTCAAAAAGGTTGACACTGAAATGTTTAAAAGGTCAAAATGGAATATTTAAGTTAAAAACATTAGGTGAAGTCTTAGATTTATTTTTTTTTTAAATTCTGATGCAAGACAGGAAAATACCTGAAATCTCAAACTCCTCCAGGGTGGTAAAATATTTTCTCATCACTTGCTCTTTGCTGGCACACTAACGCCGTCACAGCCCACTGCAGTCATTCTGTGAAGCTGGCTTTTCCCTGGGGAGAGCATTTGACCATTTATTTCATTACAAAAGGGGCTGAGGCTCAGAGAGAGCTGGGGAACAGAACTCTCTGTTTTGGAAAGCTACAGAGCCTGTTCTGTCATGGGCTGGTCTCTGCCACGCTGTTAACTGCAATCGCCTCAGTGCAGAGTCCTGCAGACCAAGAAGGGATGCACATTCATTCTAGTGAGGTCTCTACAGTCCTGTTGCTTTATTTGTTGATGGGGTTTAATCCCAGTAACCATTTTCCCTGCCTGCAGCTCTCTGCTTAACAGGTGGTGGCAGTGCTATCTGTCTTTTCCCACAGGGATTACACCGACAATGACTTGGATGGAGGTGAAGTAGAAAACACCAGTCGTTCTCGGAGCTCCCCACCAATTCCCTCTGCAACTAGCTGCCTGGATTCTCACTTTGGTCAAGATCAGCTAGCAATAGAGAGCACAGGTAAGTACTTTTCTTCTGTCTGCCATGGGGATAACTCATCTCCCTCGTTCAGCAGCACAGACCCTCCTTTGCCCTTCTCCCGTTGCCGTTATCCAGCTATTGCTCTTCTCCAGTGTGCTCACTTTGTGCTGTGTCACATACCAGCCCTGGGCAGATTCTGGTGTGAGCAAAGGAGACTTGTCTGTCTCTACATTGACCAGTAGTGACTTAAAATGAGTTGCTCCTGCTTCGGGCTCGGAGGGGCGGCCTAAGTCATTCCCAAAGCAAAAGGATTTGCACTAACTCTGGGCACCTGAGTTAGGTGCTTGCACTAGCACACAGACACACCAGACACAGGCAACTCCTCTGGAGGCTGATTTAAGGCACCAGAAATCAGGCTGTACCTGTGAGCTCCTTTTGGAGAGATCTGGCCGTGAGAAGGCTCACGGGGAGCCCAAAATGGGTTCGTTCCCTCACGGTCCTACTGCAGAGGTGGGCTTTGTGCAGGCACCTCCCAGGGGCTGTCCGCATGAGGGGATAGGACTTAGGATTTGGCTTATCTTGGAGTGTCTCTGTGAGATTTCCTTTAATTTCGGTGGAAACACTGATCGCCTCCCATCTGCTGTCTGCATCTTGCCTGTCTTTGGTACACTCTGGCAGGGATCTTGGTTGCGATAATAAAGAAACATCTGTGCCATCAAACAAACAGTGTTGTGGTTAGGTGGGATTGAACTGGATTTTGGGTTTGGTTTTTTTTTTATGTCACAGACTCACTCGAGCTTTCTTTCACTTGCTGTCCCCCTCCCTTTCTTCCTCTCTGTCTGTCCATCTCCCACGTTTCCCTCCTTTGTGGTGTGCAGAACCCCTGAGCGTGGAGAGCACAGCCTGCAGCCTGGGCAGCATGAGTGAATCGGGGCAGGGCTATGAGTGCAGTACTCCTTCGGAGACAAATTGTTCCTTTGACCCGGCGGAGGAGACGTCCTCGGGCGCCATCTCTGCTTCCTGCACACGAGACACTGTCACCCCCTCAGAAGCGGGGCTCTATGCTCTGCCGCCGGCAGGACCAGGACTAGTAGAGAAGCAGGAGATGTTGCAGAGCTCTGGTGAGACGATAACTATGGACTTCACTCTCCCTGCAGACATTAATGAGGATTTGCCTTTAATTGCTGGCCCTGTGGATTTGGACAGACACCCAGAGGCGGTGGTAGCCCCTGCGCAAGTGTCCTTATCGGTCACAGATTTTGGCCTCATTGGCATCGGAGATGTAAATACTTTTCTGACTGCTCACCAGGCTTGCCCAGCGCCTGTGGCTCGGTCAGAGCCTTTGTCGCAGTGAGTCTCCAGTCACAAACTTGTCGCAGACCCAGCAAGGACTTTGACCTGACTGAGTGAAATCCTGGAACTTCCACTGTTCCATAGGGACGGTTTGGAGCTGTTGGTCAGAATCCGTCTTTCCATCCTCCTTGATCCAAGGCTACAGTGAAACCAAACACCTTTCTGCTCTGGTGTGTTCTGACACAATCACACAAAGCTGGTGGCTGGCTTTAGTGAGGGGGGAGGCCCATCGCCCCCTGTTTCGTTGACCATATGTCACCCCAGGTAATTCCAGGCTGTTCAGAGAGTCCCTGCCCTCGGGACCGGGGAAAGTCCCTCGGCTCCAGTGGGACAGTTTGAGTGCAGAGATGCTTTGAGAACAGGGATGTATCACCGGCACGTCGGGGGCAGGGATGGAGGGTGCAGTCTGGAGGTCTGAGAGCTTAGAAAATCTGCAGGGAGCACAGTCCACCCAGGCTGCAGGGCAGTTTGCCTGCACAGATGGGCATGGTGATGCCAAAGGACGATGAGGAGTCTTGGCCCTTCACCCACAGACTGTTGTGATAAAAGTCGTTCTCCCTCTTCCCCTCCCAGCAGCTCCCCTGCACTCCCCAGCTGTGAGTTGACAGGCATGCACACTGCTGTTTTCATGTCTCTCGCAGCTGTGTGTGTGTTCCCACTCGCTCCGCCACCAGCTGCAGGTGGGATGTGGCCTGGTCCAGCCCTCTGGCAGAAGCGTCAGGCCTTGGAAAGGGATACGGCGTGGTGCGACAGCACTGGGCACCGAAGTCCTTCTCACCTCCCCTTGTAGTGCTGGGCGGCAGCAAACTTGGACTAAAGGGAGTTTCTAGACCCACAGAGCGACGTTGGCCCTCAGAGTGCTGCTGCTTCCGTTACTGGAGGTGAATGACTTGGTCCTTGCTGACTGCTGCAGTACAAGAGGGTGAAATGCAGATGGAAACATCTGTAACTCCCCAGCTTGTTCAAACAATTTGTCAGCTGCAGGAGGAGGAGGAGGAGGAGGTTGCTCAGTTCCCAGGGCACCAAGGCTAGTCACCAAGTCACCAGCGCTAGCACAGGGCACCCCTGCCCCCTTCTCTGTCACAAAAAAAAAAAAAAAGCGCTCTCTGCTGAGAGGAAAGTATGTCTTTACTGCCGCTAGCGATGTTTTGAGGAGGTGACACGGGTGGCCCTGCTCGGCAGCGAGGTGGCCAGCTGCTGTGCAGAGAGCCACAGTGGCACGTTTGTGGGTGTGCTGGAGTCCAGAGCCGCTTCGCTTCCTGGGTGTGTTCCAGGTCTGGGGTTTGCCACTGGCTTAAATCCACATGTTCTCATTCCCCTTTTTTCCATGCAGGGAATGCTGTCTGCTGGGCAAGGCTCTGATGCAGATGTTCCTTCCTCCAGCCATTTTCTGCATTTGGGAAGGGGTTTGGGTTGAGTTCTTTTTGCTTGTTTTGGTAGAGGCCTTTGGGCAGTGATCCTGCAGCTGCTTCTGCTGCCGGTGGATTTGGAAGATGACTAAAACCATGAGCCCAGATCCTCATTCTACCCGGCCCTGTGAAGTTGCGCTCAGCCCTACAGTGGGAGCACGGAGACAGCATCAGGCAGCTTCGCAGGATGGCAGGATCAGACCTTGTCTCTCATCTTCCACGCCCCAGACCTGTTTTGGCTGCGTTAGCAGGGGTTTGCTTCAGTGCTCGGCCAGCTCTGCTGCGAGGTGCTGAGCCCCAGATGCACACAGCTGCCTTGACCAGGCACCACTTTGTCAGCCAGATGTGGTAACTGGAGGTCTCCCCTCTGGCTGCTCCCAGTTGCTGGAAACGGAAAGCAAATACGAGTGCCCGCTCCATAGTGGAACTGCCCAGGCTGTGATTCCCCTTTTCTGGGGGGGAGAGGAAGCTCCTTGGCTGACGGGAGAAGAGGAGGCAGGGTGAGAGCACGGGCAGCCCTCCCAGGGAGGGCCAGGCCTTGGCATCTCCTCTCCATCAGCCAAGAACATTCTTAGTTTTCCTGAAACCATTTTTTTTCTTTGGTTTGTTTCAAGCCCTAATGAAAGGAGAGGGGAGGCTGGGGGAGGCAGAAATGTCTCTTATTTATGTTCTTCAGTGTTGTTTACAGATGCGCATGGGGTTTTTCAACATGAGTGCGGCGCTTTTTCCACATAACTTTAAGGGAGAGGGGTGGAAAGGGCTGGGACAGGGAGGGGGAGTCACTTGGGGAGGAGATTTGGTTTTGGTTTTTTGTTGGGGTTTTTCTTTTTCTTTCTTACAAAGCACATTCACTTTGAGCCGCTCCCAATGCTGGACTCTTTCCCCCCTTCCCCCCCGCCCCAAGCCCTACACTGTGAAGTGATACTGCCTCGAAGACCCCTCGACGTTATTTATTTAATTAAAAACCTAATTTGAAAGTGACCTGGAAGCCTGTCGTGTTTATGGAGACTGAGATGCCACAGTCCTGTGCATTGTGATGGCAGAAGTGAGAAAAGGGGTCCTTGCGTTTCCTGTCTGATCCTCTCCCATCCCGGGTGAGTGTTCCATCGCTCCATGGGCAGGGCTGCCCAGCACAGCACTCGGGAAGCTGTCGGCAGCAGATGTTCGGCCAGGGCACGGGATGCGGTTTGTCCTTGGGGAGGTGGTGGGCCAGGTAATGACCCTGGAGCCCTGTGGGATCATGTCCTCCCATCTTGGGTGCCACGATTGCCTGCCAGGACAGTCCTGAGGTCCTGGTACGGAAGCTGACCTCATCCTGCTCTTAAGCACAGCTGCTTCTGCTTGGTGAGGAGCATCTTCATCCCGGCATCACTGAAGAGCTTGTGCCGCCAGTCCGCCCTGCCAGAGCCAGGTCCGTGGTGCAGGCGCTTCCCATGGCCCCAGCGTGTGAGCTGCCTAGGGGCTACGGCTCTTGTGCCAGGGGGGCTGGTTCTTAGGGTCCCTCCTTTCTCCGTTCCTGGCCTGCCCACCTTCCTGTGCCTTGTACCAGCCATCACAAGCTGGGAAGAGGCCCAGCTTCCTTGGCCGAATTTACCATCCTGGCACCGTGCGTGGAGGGGAAGGGAGGTGTTCGTTGGTCCTACAGGTGCCCCGAGTCCTGTGAAACCCTGGCAGCTTTCGGAGAGCCCGTGGCAGTGGGAGGCGGGGGTCCATCCACGTCTCACTGGCTTCAGCCAGAAATAACATCCTGGAGGCGAGAGAAACGTTCCTGCTGCAACTGCGTTCTATGTTTCCGCAAGAAGGCTCATTCCTCGCCACAAAGCCCCTCTGTTTTGTCAAAAACCCCTTCAATTCTGTTCCCCAGCTCTTACCTGGCTCTCGCCTTCTGTCCCAGGGCCTCGGGGTGGGGACGGGGGCTCCCGTCTTCCTCGCTGGCAGCTGGAAAATGCCACCGGGACCTCTCCCTGCTCTGCATTTCTCCTGGCAGCTCAGCCGGGTAGGGCAAAGACCTGGCGGGGCCGCGCGGGTTCTGCCCGCCCCACGGTCCCCACGCAGTGGGGAATTCGGGGACGGCGACTGCAGCCGCGGCGGTTCGACGGCAGAGGGGGCCGCAGCCCCACGCCGGGGACCCGCTCCCGCCCCCGCCGGGGCTCCATCGCTTGGGGTTGCTGGACCTTCGTGTGTGTGTGTCCCCCCCCAGCTCCTCCAGGGAGCTCGGCTCGCACGGCTGCAACGACCCGCGGAGGGGGCTCGGCCGCCCCCAGCCACGGGCTCGGGTCCGTGGGAGGGCACCATCCGCCTCCCGTGAACCGAGGGGGCAGCTGCAGAGACTCGGGGGGAGAAGGGTCCCGGTCCTCACCCCCGGAGAAGAGTATCAGCAGACACCCCCCCCCTCCGGGATGGGGTCCCAGCGCCCTCCCTGGGGCCGGGAATGGCTGGGACCGATGTCCCGCGGGACATCACGGAAAGCTTAAGTGAAGTTGGAGAAAATCTAACGAGCAGAGCCCAAATGCTGCCAGGGATCCCCATGACCCCCCCAAACCCAGCAGCCAGGGCTGCGGCGCTGGCCCCCACGTGCCTCCGCAGGCCCTTTGCTGGCCCGGGCCTTCTGCTGAGCGGGAGGGGGCTGAGCCGCCTGCCCAGTGCCGCGCAAGCTGAGCAAACAGCGCGGGGCCAAGCCCAGGGCAGGGGCTGCTTTCCATCTCTGTGACACCCCCAAGTGCTGGGCCGAGCTGAGAGCAGCCATTCTGGCCAGGCTGGGCAGTTCCTGGGTGGCTCCCGCCGCCCTGGCACCATCCGACCGCCACGGCACCGCGTGGGGCAAAGTCCTGCCTGTGGCATCCGCTCCGTGACGCTGTGCTGCACGGGCAGGGGAGCAGCTGCCTTATCTCACTCCGCTCTGCCCTGCTCCAGCACGGAGCTGCACACCCACAGCACGGGTCAGCTCCAGTCCTCGCTGAGCCCCACACTGTGCCCCCACGATGGCCCAGCCTGGAGCACTTCCACACCAGCTACGAGGGTGGCTCGGCACAGCTGAGGACTGCCGGGGGCTGTGACAAGACAGGGAGATTTATCAGCGGTGGGAGAGTCTGTATTAAACCCCACATCCCCTGCATGACGCAGCCCGGGCATCCCACAGGCAGTGGCCAACCTCCCCGCCTCCAGCATCCCCTCAGCTCTCCTGCCTCGGGGCTCTACCCACCCACCCCCAAGATTCGGGGCCTGCAGGCAGCACATGCAGGGCAAATCCTGCCCCAGGAGCTGTGCCAGGGCCCCATGGCACCGATGAGCAGGAGGGAAGTTGCAGCGGGTTAGATCGGAGCAGAGGAAAGCTAGCAAGTGATTCTGCCCCTCTCCATAAATCCCAGGGCAGCCCGAGATCATTTCCAGCTCTTCTGGCTTCCCACAACAGCTTTGACATTCTCCACAGGCCGCTCACGCTGCACTTAAATAAACCAGCCCAGTAGCTATCATTTGGGTGGTTTCTGTATTATTTATGTTTCCTTCCGTTCCTGACCAAGAGTCGGGCCTGCAGCAAACGGCCGGGCTGTGGCCATCCCCACTCCCGCCAGGGACTCACTGCGAGGACTCAACGCTCGAACCTTTGCTCCTGTCCGCGCTCAGAGTGCCACCGGCCCGGCACATCCCCAGCCCCAACGGGCAGCACCGGGAGCCTGTCCTGCTCCGACAATGTCTGAGGCACGGGAAAATACCGCCCGCGTTTCAGTGGTTAAATCACAGCTTAAAACAAACACAACTCCTTGTCCTGTGTTTAAATCCAGCTGCTCTGCTCCCCGCTGGCCTCTCCGCTGTGTCCGAAGGCTCCGGGGGAACCCTCCTTCCCCCAACAAGCAGCATCACGACTGAGTCGACCCCTTATCTACCCCGCAATAAACCACTGCTGCACCACGCCGATGCAGCCAGTGTATTTCTGTGGCCGTGCTCTCCCACTCTCGGATTTTTTTCTCCCCCCCCCTTTTCTTTTTTTGTTAGGCTCGAGGCTGGCGGGACACACGCGGCTCCCACATGTGGCCTCGCTCCCTTCCTTCTCCCCCTTCCCCTTCCCGCAGCGACGGGAGGCAGCCGAGCCGAGCCGAGCCGGGGCGGGGAGACCGGCCAGGCGAAGCGCGACGCCGAGGGGGCCGGAGCCAAGGACGCTGGAGCGGGGCCCGGGGAAGCGGCTGAGGCCGAGGAGGGGGGGGTCCGGGCCACCCCCAGCGTGGCTGGTCGCCGTCCCCCGCCGTGCCCCACACCTGCCCGGCCCCCCAGCCCGCCCCCCGCCCGCCACCGCCCCGCCCCAGCCCGCGGGCGGGGGCACCGACTGCCGGAGCCGCCCCGTCCCGCCCCGCCCCGCCCCGTCCTGTCCGCCCGGACTTTACCTCCCGACCGGGCCCGTGTCGTTCTGGGCCATGTGAGCCGCGGGGCCGGGCCGCGGGGCCGCCACCGGCAGCGGGATGGAGCGCAGGAAAGTCTTCGTGGTGCTCGACGTGCTCTGCCTGGCGGTCGGTGAGGGCTCGGTACCGGCGCGGCCGCGGCACCCCCGTCCCGGGCGGCTCCGGAGCGTCGTGTCCGTCCTCCCCGTCCCCCCTCCCCTGTCCCCCCCTGGTGGGGCTGGGTCCGGGTCCGCGGGCGGTACCGGGGGTCCTGGGTGCCCCGCACACCCGTTGCTGCGGGACCGAGCCGGGCAGCCCGGGAGGCACCTGCCCGGGCCCTGTCCCGGGTCTCTGCACCCCACGAGGAGCCCACCGGCCTCCCCGGCGCCGCTTCACCCTCGGGGCGGCTCGGCCGGAGGCTGCGGGGCCGGGCGGGCACCGGGCCCCGCCGTGGAGCTGCCGCCCCGACGTGGGGCCGCCCCGTTGTCCGGGCGCCCCGGAGACGTGCCCGGCACAGTGCTCCGCGGCGCGGCCGAGTGGGAGCCGAGGGATCCCGGAGCCGGTCCCGGGCCGAGAGGCTGCCGGCGGGGGCTCCGCCGCGCTGCTCGGGACGCTCGGCCGCCGCCCTGGCTGCCTGCCCGCCGGCCGGGCTCTGCGCTCCGCGGGCGGCCGGAGCGGGGCCGGGGTGCGGGGGGCTCCGCGGCCCCGGGCAGTTGGGTTCGGGGTGCCCCTTCCCAGTACACCGACAGCCTCCCCGCCCTCCGGTGTAGGCAAACGCCCGTTTCTAAAAGCGACGCCGACAAGCACCTAATTAAGACGGACTAAAAATAAAGGCCCAGGTCGTAATTTCAGCCTGAACCTCCCGGGCCGGAGTTGCTTTCTTGGGCTCTAAGCACCGGTGGGGAGAGGCAGGTTCCTGTTTTTGTTTGGGTCGCTTTTGTCTCTCGTGTACCGGTGCCTTTTATTTTTAGGGGAGCTTTTTTGAAGGATGAAATTATCCAGCAAGAAAACCGGTGTCTAATTTGAGCCGCAAACGAGCGTTTGAGGTGTGCACAGAGGAGTCTTGCAGACACCCCCGCGGCCGGTTCCCCGCGGCCGGTTCCCCGCGGCCGGAGCGGGGTGGGAGAAGCTGGGGCTTGTTCCCAGCTCCCTGGCAGCTCTTTCTGGCGGCTGCTGCCTCCGCTCGGGGGGAGCAAGGGGGGGGGGGGGGCGAGGCCGGGGAGCAGCGGGCTGGTGCTTTATTATCGTTTTCTCCGCTCGTTTTCCCTGCCCGGTGAGCGCGGGAGGTGGTGGGGTGCGGGCGCGCATGGGACCCCCCCCCCACGGCTGCGCCCCGGGAGGAGGGTGCGGGCGGGGACAAAGGTGCGTGTTTCCCGGAGACGGTGGAACTAGGGGAGGCGGAAACCGCCGGGAAAGGCGGAACCGGGAGAGGAGCCCCGGGCTTAAGGTGGACTGCGGGCCCGAGGAGGACCGCGCTCCCGGGGGGGCCTTTCCCCGCAGGACAGCATCCCGGGGCCGGCTGCGCCCCTGTCCTCCGGGGCGGGTGCCTCCAGCCCTCGGCCCTGCCCTGGCTTCTCCCGGCGCTGCCAGAGGAAGCATCCCCTGGGTAGGGATGGAGCGGCTGCAGGGGCAGGAGGTCCCCTTTCAGCAGGGAATTTGGCACGGCTGCTGCACGGGGCAGAGACCCCCCCCAAAAAACCCCTTTTGATCTTGGGAATGATCCCATCCAGGGGCGAGCTCTAAGATGCCCGTGGCCAGGGTTGGGGCACGCTGGGTGGAAAGCCTCCTTGCCCAGGCTGATCCAGCCGGTTGCAGCATCTCTCCAGAGCCCTGCCAGGAGCTGGGGGAGAGGAGAGGCTGGCCGGAGCACGGGCTGCGGGAGGGTGAGGGTGGGAAGCCAAGTGCGCTCGGGTCTGACAATGCCTAGGCTGGATCACCCACCAGCGTCTCCAGGCACAGGCTCTCCTGGAGCTGGTGTGAGAGAACTGCTGGGATGATCTGGGGGGCCCTTCTCTGCTGTAAAACAGGTTTGCGTGATGCCTGTGGTTGTTAATTCTAACGAGCTCCGTCCTCCTAGGCCGAAAGACCCTGGGGAGTGGGAGGAGAGGGCACAAGATCAGCCCTGGTCTCCTGCACCAGGCCCTGCAACTGCCATGCCTGGGGAGGAGTGGGGATAGCCACAGAGGCTCTGCAGGTGCCCGTTTGTGGCCATCTTGTGTGGTATCTGGGCGCCGCAGGCAGCTGTGAGCTCCGATAGGGTCCTATCAGCGGCGTGGCCAGCACGCTGGCGGGTGCGAGTCCTCCTGCCCTGGGTGCAGGTGGCTCAGGACTCTCTCCCTAGAGGGGATCTCTCCCCAGCAGCAGGGAGCAGAGACCTGGGGGTCGAGGGATGGGGAGACTGCACGGCACTGGGCGCTTGTGCGGAGCCTGTAGGCAGGTGTCCCCAGTCCTCACCTTCTCTCTGCCTTGCAGCATCTCTGCCCTTCGTCATCCTGACGCTGGTGAACTCACCGTACAAGCGGGGCTTCTACTGCAATGATGACTCCATCCGCTACCCCTACAAGGCGGACACCATCACCCATGGCCTCATGGCTGGGGTCACCATCACCTGCACTGTTGTCATTGTAAGGAAGCGCCATCCCCTTCCCTCCGGGTCAGGGACGTCCTGGCATGTTGCATCCAGGAGCTGGGTGCCAGCACAGCCCACCTCCCGACTCCTGGCAGGGCAACAGGACCCTTGGGTCGAGCCCTGCTCTGCTGCGGGTCAGGAGCTCCCTCTGGGGCAGTGAGACCCGTGTCCTGTGGGGCTGGTTCCCTGCAGGGAGGGGAGAGGCCCAGTGAGTTCCTGTGGCAAGTGGGTGCCGGGGGCTCCTCTGCCATAGACCCCGCGAGCCAGAGCATCCCGTACCCCTGGTGCTGGGGAGCTGCTCGGTGGCCCGGAGACCCTCACCCCTTGCCCCTTGGTCCCTGCAGATCTCGTCAGGGGAGGCATATCTGGTCTACACGGAGCGCCTCTACTCCAAGTCGGAATTCAACAATTACCTGGCCGCCCTCTACAAGGTGGTGGGGACCTTCCTCTTTGGGGGGGCCATCAGCCAGTCCCTGACTGACCTGGCCAAATACATGATCGGCCGTCTCCGGCCAAACTTCCTGGCCGTCTGCAATCCTGACTGGTCCAAGGTGAACTGCTCCATCTATGTGCAGCTGGAGAACATCTGCCAGGGGGAGAGCAGGAATGTCACTGAGTCCAGGTGAGCCATGGGGCCGCAGGACCTCCTCCACTGGGCTCCTGCGGTCTGCGCCAGCCCCAGACGGGTACCGACGCTCTCCTGCCACGGGGCAGCGCCCACAGAGTCGGTGGGGGGCTTGCGGGGGGCCAGGTGGGTGCTGGGGGCTCGCTCTTGTGGCCTGACCCATCCTCTTTTCCCTACAGACTCTCCTTCTATTCTGGGCACTCCTCCTTCGGGATGTACTGCATGATGTTCCTGGCGGTAAGTGCCGCGCTCCAGGCGCGCCGTGCTGTGGGAAGGCGGCGAGCCCCTGTGGGTCCCGTCCCCCCAGGCGGACTGGTGCCCTGAGCACCCGTCTTCAGGCTGGTCGGTGCCCCCTGCGTTGGGTGATTGCTCCCCCCCTTCCCTGCCCAGCTCTACGTGCAAGCCCGGCTGGCGGGGAAGTGGGCCCGTCTGCTGCGTCCCACCATCCAGTTCTTCCTCATCGCCTTCGCCATCTACGTGGGCTACACCAGGGTGTCCGACTACAAGCACCACTGGAGCGATGTGCTGGTGGGGCTGCTCCAAGGGGCTCTCATTGCCGTCCTCATCGTGAGTGTCTCCTGCGCGACCCGATGCTCTGCCGGGTTGCTGCTGACTGCAGCTCAGCGTGCTGGCGGGGTCCCTAAACCCTCTTTCCTGTTGGGCTCTTCCAGGTTCGCTACGTCTCTGACTTTTTCAAGCACCGTCCCCTGCAGCAGTGTGACGAGAAGGACCTGGAGCGCAAGCCCAGCCTGCCGCTCACCATGAGCGACCCCGACTGCAATCACTACAGCTACCGGGGCGCCCCGTGAGCCGCCGGACTGCAGACCTGCCCCTCGCCGCACTCCGCGCTGCTCCCGGTGCAGGGGACAGGGACGACGGCTCTGTGTTAACCATTGGCTCCATGGCTCCTGTGCCCCTCGCTGCTGCAGGTACCTGCAGGACGGCCCTCCCCATCCCCGCTCCCGCAGTGCCCCGGCTCCCCGTGCCTGCGGTGTCTCTGTGCTTGCCGGTGCCTGGCAATCCCAGCGCCCTGCCCGCGGGAAAGGGAGGTCCTCGGTCCCCTGTGCGTCTGAGTCAGGCTCCAAGGCTGCCGTCCCAGCCCTCCATGTGAGGGGAGGGAGGGGAGGGTGGCACGTGTGGGTGGATTTATTGGGCTGGCAAACCACGCCGAGCAAAGAGCAAACTCGTCGGGAAGTCTGAGGTTGCCTGCGCTGAGTGTGTGTTATCCCTGCCGAATTATCCAGCCTTATGAGTACAAATCCTCACAAGCACAGGGGGAGGAGGACAGCTGCTGGGCTAGTGATACTTTTTTTGGAAAGGATTAAAGCAATCCAGAGCTCTTCTCTGTTCCCCCGTTACCTTTAAAAGCAGCGCTGGCCGCCAGCAGCTGGCGCGAGTGAAGGGTGCGTGGCCAGGCTTTTCTCCGGCGGCGCTGGAAGCGAGGGCTTCTTGTACCCCGCCTGCTTTGTGTCTGGCTTGGGGCGAGGAGGATGCTCGAGCCTTTGTCTCTCCTGTAGCTTCAGCTGATGCTTTAGGGGGTGCGGGAGGGTAGGGGGAAGGGGAGAAGCTTTCTGTGGTAAAGGGAAATCAATGGGGATGTGGAGCTGCACACAGGACTCCGAACACCCTGGCAAGGTGGGGAATAGGCCATGGAGCAGTCCCGTTGCCGATGTGCAGCTGCCTCCAGCACTGGAGCACTGTGGGCCTCTTCTTAAACTACATGCATTATCATTATGATGTGTTTTTGTAAAAATGTGTTTTTTAAATTAGATCATCCTTAAAGAATGTCTGTGTCAGGCCTGTTCTCTTATTCCGTGGATGCTTCTGGCCTTGGAGTGGATGGGCTTAAGTGTTTAGGATTTCCTCTTCCAAGGGAAAGGAGTCTGAAGCACCTCGATAGCTGGGGCGGGGGGGGGGCAGGGGTGTCCGTCAGGGCTGCTGAGCCTCCTCTCCTGAGTGTGCCAGGAAACCTGGGCTCGACCGGGGCCGATGGGACGGTGAGAGGCCAATGGGAGCAGCATCCTCCTGGGGGAGGGAGCCCCGGCAGCGATGGGGTTGTCCAGGGGCTCCTCGCCCACACAGCCTGTGAAATACCGCCTTCGAGAGGGTTGATCTTTGGCTGGCCAGCCCTTCGAGAGGCAAGAAGAGCTATGGCCAGTGCAGGGCTCTTGAGACCTGTCCTGACTGCATCCTGTCCCAGCGCTGCCTTTGCCGTGACCCCGGGAGCTTCCCGCACTCCCCAGCACCACAGCCGGCCTCTGCGAGGGGGAAGGGAAAGCAGGGAGAAGCTCTCGGAAAAAGTGACGTTTTGTGTCTGCAGCTCCCTTGGCTGCTCCGGCAGCTGGAGCCGAGGGAAGGCAGGATGCCGAGGGAGCCTTGGCACGGCCAGCCCCTGTCCCTCCTGCCATGGGAAGGGCGGCGGCAGGGACAGGCAGTGGCCCCGGGGGGGGGGGGGGCGGGGAGGAGGTGCCTTCCACCCCCCTGGGGAGCGATGGGGGGCACCCAGCTGGACCAGGCTCGAGGGTCAGCCGGGGCTGTGTCTGCTCCACTGCGTCACCCGCAGTGTCAGCAACAGCTCTGCCCAGTCCTGGGGTCTGCGTGGAGGTGGGGGCATCCCAGCTCTGCCTGTGGTGCTTTGGGCCTCTTGGGTCCTGCCCGTGGCTTGCTGGAGCTGGGCAGAGCTGCTGCTGTGGCAAGGGGAACCCTGGCTGGACCCCCAGAGTCCCAGCTGCTGTAAGCTCCCTCCACCTGGGCACGTGCTGGGCTCTGCGGGGTCCCGAGGCCTGGGGGCTGGAGCCCAGGAGCACCTGGAGTCACCCCAGTCCCTTGAGGGGTAGGATGGCGCATCCTGGGGTCGGCTCTGCCTCCGGAGACCTTTGCCCACCCTCGGTCAGTGCAGCTCAGTCTGTCCTGGCCAGGAACAGCAGGCACCCTGCATGCCCCAGGCTTGCTGCACGGTGTCGATGTGCTTATGCAGTGTGGGTTACTCCAGTCTAGACAAGCCCTGACCAAAAATACCTTCCCTGTGTGGAGGGAACTCCCTGGCCACACGCTGCTTTTCTGTTTTCCTTTGAGAGCTTTTTCTCCTGCGAGCCCTTCCATGGTCCCCCAGCAGGGTCCTTCCCCCTGTCCCAGCCCTCTGGGCTGGTTGTTTAATATCTGATGGTGTAAAACAAAGCTGGTGGGAAGTGCCAGCTCAGGGCGTCTCTGCAGCAGAATTTGCAAACAAAGGTCTGTAGAGCAGCAGCAGCTCCTGGAGTCCCGGAGGGGGAGGCGCAGCCCAGGTTCGGGAGCTTGTCTGCTTGGTTTTCCTTCGACCAGGCTGCCGCTGCCCAGCAGCTGCCCCAGTTCCTGGCATTGCCTCGACAGCTCCTCTGCGCAGCCAGGAACGTGCCTGCTCCTTTCCCTTGAGATCCGATTTCGCCCCTTGGATGCATCTCTGGAAAAACCAGCTGGGCCACAATGCTGCAGTGTGTGGCTCCGAAGGGCAGGGCAGCCTGGTGCGGGGTGGGGAGCTCGGCTGCTCCTTCCCCAGGAGGATGAGGCTGCCTGCCTGTTCCCAGCCATGCCCCTGTGTGGGAAAGGGGCTGAGACCTGACCAAATTCATGGCATGCCAGGCCATGTAACCTGCAGTTAGAGGGAGCTCCCGACCTGTGTCTGGGTGTGCCAGCTCTTTGGCCCCGTGGATGCCAGCAGGGCACTGGTGAAGGCAAAGCAGATCCAGTTTCTGCTGCACAGTCTGCAATCCCTCCCGCCTTCGCTAGCCCTGGTCGTGGCTGAGCACCGTGGCTGAGCACCGTGGCGTGCTGCCAGCGCTGCTCCAGCTCCAGGCCGGACCCCGCTGCCTGCGAGGGGGCTGCCTTGAGTCCCCCGGTCCGAGCACCGGGAGGGTCTGGGCCAGACTTGCTGTGCCACTGGCAAAGCGGGGCTGGTTCTGCTCTTGGAGCTGGGGAGGGGCACGGTCTAGTGGGGTAAAGTGCCTTCCCCCCCCCCCCCCAGTTTGTGTGCCTCGCTTTCCCCACTCAGGGCTTGAGGTTGTACCCAGCCCCATGGGTCAGAGCTGGAAAGAGCTCTGTGCATCCTGCTTGGTGGATCCCAGGCAGCTCCGCTCGCATTCAGGGTGAGTTGTGGCCCCTGGGCGTTGTGCCGGCTTGAGACTGGGGTGTCCAAACCCCTTTGCAGTGGGTGACTCAGGAGTTAGGGATCCAGTCCTGGTTGTGCTGAGGCACATTCAGCTGCAGGCTGAAGCCAAGCAGCGTTGGCCTGCAAGGCATAGCTGGGACTTGCTCTCTGAGAGCCGTCCTGTTCCCCAGCGTCAGCAGCTCCACGCACCAAGCGCTCAGCCAAGATGCCTCCTTTCCAAAATAAGCTGCTTCTGGCAGCGCTCAGCCGGGCTCTGGCTTCCAGCCCTGCTCCGGAGGGGGCCCTAGGCTGCCTCCCCCAACCTGTGCCTCCTGGCTGCCTCCTGCCTTGCCACGCAGCATCCTCCCTCCCTCCTCTCCCTGGCACCTGGGACTCCTCCTGCCGATTCAACGGGCTTCATCTGCGTTCGCTTGCCCTGGCCCTATCCCCAGGTTTCTTCCTGCTCTTGGCTTCTTTCCCCAGCTGATTGGGGCAAGAGGCAGGCGAAGGGGCTGAGCTTCCCGGTGCCCACAGCATGCTTCCAGGAGCGGGCAGAAGCCTTGCCAGGAAGGATGTTACTCATCCCCTAAACATCCCCTTCCCTGGCCGGCAGCCACAGGAGGAGGCTGCCACCAGATGAGCCTGTGGCTGCGGGGTGTGAGATGGACCCTGCTCAGGTTCGCACTGGGAGGGGGACCCATGCTGCGTGGGGAGCAGGTCGCACCTTCCCGCGGGGATGTTTGCAGCTTCCCTGCCCGAGTGCAGCCTGCAAGGAAGCGGCACAGGGGGAGGCCGCCGTGTCGCGTGGGCCTCTTCTCCTCCGCGTGGTGAGGGCAAAGATGGGGTGTCTGGACCAGGCCCCCCCCCAGGTCGTGGCCCCTGGAGGTGGCAGCGCTGCCTAGCGTGGCCCTCGGGGCGGGGGGGGGGGGTGGGTGGGGGCAAGAGCAGCGTGGAGCGAGGGGCCGGTGCCTGGACCGGGCTCCCCGAGCGACCCGTGCCCCCGGCATCAGCCCTTGCGTTGCCCCGGGGAGCTCCCGGTACCGTCCCGCCCCAGCGCCGGGCACCGAGTGCCCCGTCCTGCCCCACGCTCGCTCCTGCGCTGGGTCGGAGCTGCCAGACTGGGCTCCGCAGAAGGCGGTGGCGGGGAACGCCGGGCTGCACCGACCGGCGGCAGAGGGCAGCAAGAGCCCGGCGGAGCCGCTGGAGCGCGGCCGGGACGCGCGGGGGCCGCCCCGGTAGCCTCAGCCCTTCCGCAGCCCCGGCTGGGCCCCCTGGAACCGGCTCCTCTCCCGGGCGCTCCGCTGGCGCAGCCGGGGCTGGGGAGGACCGGGGCTGCCGGGCCCCTGGGGCTCGTCCTCCGGCCGAGCCCCAGGGGCCCGGCAGCCCCGGTCCTCCCCAGCCCCGGCAGCACCGCGGGGCCGCCGCCCCGGTGTCCCCCGCGCCCTCCCCGCGCTGCCCGGCCCGTCCTGCCGGAGCCCGGGTTGCTCCCTCCAGCCTCCTTCTCCTTCTCCTCTGATCCCAACATCCTTTAATCGACGATTCCTATGAAACGTGCCCGGTGCCACAAAGACTCCTCTGATCTCTCTAAGGGAAGGAGGGGGCTAGAGAAGAAATTAAATAGCAAAAGGAGAAGGAAACGAGGATGGGAAAAGCTCTCCCATGGGAGGTTGGGAAATGATGCTTCTTTCTCATTAAAGCAGCCAGGCAAGAGCCTGTCCCAAGCTGGTGCCCCGTCTCACTGGAACGTGCGGGGTCATCCTGCTCTTGGCTCTGGCACAGGGGCAGGAGCTGGTTGGAGATGCCCCTCGGCAAAGCAAGCGGCTGGGGCGGCAGGCACCGCCGGGACCCTCCCCACCGCGTAACGCCGGCCCCACTAGAGCCGCTCTGGCATGGAGGAGCTGGCAGCCAAGCCTGGAGAAGCAGCCAGAGGGTACGAGCAGCAGTTTGTTTTCTACCGCTTGCCAGGAGCGGTGCGGAGATGCGGCGCTGCCAGGGACGTGCTGTCCGGAAGCGCAGAGCTGCTGAGCGCCAGCCCTGCCGAGGGATGGCTGGCCTTTCCCCACCGGCCCTGGCTCTTGCTCGGGAGAAGGCCTGACCCGTGTGACAGCAGATGAGGTGGGTATTCCTGGAGTCTTTTCCTTTCCTGCTCCTACCGTGATGTTCCCACCAAACCGGAGCCACCCTGCGAGGCCACGGGGGGGGCTGCAGGTCCCTCTCCATTATGTCAGGGATCACCCTGCTGCCACCACGTCTCTGCCTCTTGGAGCTGCTGTGTGAGAGCTGGCTGCTGGACAAGAAATGACCCACGCGGTGCGAGCAGGTCTGACCCCGCCGAGCCTGTGCCTCTCCCCTGCCCGCTCTGCCTCTGACTGGGACGGAGCAGAGGGGCTGCCGCTGCTCCCCGGCTGGGAGCAGGCGAGGACGAGAGAGACTGCAGCAGCAGGGCAGGGGGATCTGCCGGCGGCTTGGTTTCGTTGCCTCCCTCAGCGGTGCTGCAATGGCATTGCCCAGCTCCGCCGCCATCGTGCTCTCACGTTAGGGGACAGTGCAGACGGGCCGAAGCCAAATTCCTCCTGTGACAGCCCAGTGCCACCTCGAGCACATCATCCTCCCAGCACACAGGGGCACGAGCCTGTCCCCAGTCCCACGCCCCGGCACGCCTGAGGGCTCCGCGAGCACGGCACAGCGTGTGGGGTCTGCTGCAGCCGGCGGAGAGGGACTCGAGGGGGCTGCAAGAAGAAGCCGCCTGAGAGCAAGAGCACCAGGGTCCTGCCGGGAGCCGCTCGCTGGGGTCTCTGTCCTTCTCTGCTCCTTTGGCCCCTCTCACCCAGCTGGCCCCTCGTGCCTGTCTCAGCCCCCTCAGCCCTGGGGGGTGATGCTGGGAAGTGGCAGGGCAGAGGGGACAAGGTTCCCAGGCTGAGGAGTGGGCTTGGGGTGGAGATGGTGTGTCAGTCCAGCTCTCAACTGTTGGGTTGTTTTTTTTTGTGTGTGTTATTTTAATATTTTTCCCTTTTACACTCTTGCTGCCTTAACATGACCTTGGCCAAATTATTTCCCCTCCCTTTGAGATTTATGGCCCTCTTCCAGAAATGATCTGTTCCGTCTACGAAAATAGACATCATGCTGTTATTACATTTTAAAATATAATAAGGGCTGGGAGACCGCTCTTCTGCTGCTCTCCCTCCCCAGCCACCCTCCCTCCACAGAGCACAAACCCCACGGGTCGCTGGGGCAGGGCCAAGAGTGGGTGCAGTGGGGATGGGAGCATCCCCGGAGGTGGGGGGGTGTCTCCCTCCCTGGCTCCCATCGGCAGAATTGGGGTAACGGGAGATCTCAGAAAATACTGGGACTGCTGGGGGACAGAGGGGGCAAAACAGGCCATGGGGGGGGGGGGGACTGGGGGTCGTCCCTGGCTCTGTAAAGCCAGCAGGACCTGGTTCATGGCTGGAAAACCCTGCTGACAGCCTGAGGGGACAGCGTAGCCCATCGCTCCCCGGACTTCTGAGCCCTCCGGGCACGTGCAGGGTGGCCTTTGCGGAGTCATGCTCTATTTCGGTGGTTTTGTTGAGGTTATTATTATTGTTCTTTTCAACCAGGGCCTGGAGGCGAGTGGTCGTCCCCGAGGACGGGCTCTCGTTCCCTGCTGTGTCCCCCACCAGCGCTGCCCCCAGCAGGAGCAGCCGCGCTCTGGGGCGATGGCGATGGGGAGCAGAGGCAAAGGCAAGTTCAAACCCACCTCCCTGGCCCCATCTCAGCTGGGGATCACGGGGCGTCTTCAGAATAAACCAAACATGAAAATCAGATCAGACTTTGACATTTCAGTTGTTGCTTTTCCTCCCCATCGCCCTGTTTGTTTCCTGACTTGTGCATGCGTGTGTTTATGTGTGCGGATGCGTCTCCGTGTATACATTTTGGGATAATTTGCTTTCTGTTGGATTTTTTTTTTTCCTCTCCTGTTGTAAACGCAGAGCCTCGTGCCATCCCTGCTCTAGGCAAATCTGCAGACGTGAACCCTTAAACGTGGTCGCCCTTGGGTGCGGGAAGGCTGTGCAGACACCACGCTCAGGTGACTTAAGGGGTGCATTTAACAGCGAATTTTAACTCGGCAGGAGGGAGTTTCCTTTCTGGATGTCCAGAGCTGACATCTCTCTGGGCAAACGCCATCTGGGCAAAGGAAAAAGGGGCTGGGGAAGTGTCTGGACTTGCTTTGCTTTGTGCTCAAAGGAGTCACTTTGATCATCCTGGAAAGCCTATGTCTGCGCGCTCTGGTGCGAGGATGGGTCCGTCCCGTGGGCCGACGGCGGCGGCGGGACCAAGAGGACAGAGCTGTGGTGGGGAGGAGAGGGGCTGGGGCTGTTTGTGGATTAAGGTTAAACAGGAGCAGAGGCCGACCCCTCACAGCTGCTGCTCTTCAAATGTTTTATTTCCTGCTCTGTGTAAGCCCGGATTGACCTGCAGGCAGCAGAAAATGCCGAACAACAAACGATCTTCCTGAAAGGAGAAAACCCACCAGAAAAACCCACCAGAAAAACCCAGTGGGTTGTACGGACCCCAGCTCGCTTGCTGGAAACAAGAGGGGCTCTGGGGAGGAGGGTGGGCAGAACTGGGCGGAGGCGCTGGGGCTGGTGTAGGGCGAGCGGGCTGGCAAACGTGGGGGTCCCTTTCCCCAGCTCGAGTATCTGCCCACGCTTGAGTTTTCCCAAGAGCGATGGGCGTCCCGGAGCAGCATCCCAGGGCTGGGGAGAGCTGCCTCGTGGAGCTGGCGATGGCAGGGAGCTGGGGGCCGGCGTGCTGGGCTGGGCGGATGCCAGACCCCTTTGCTGGGTGGGCAGGGGGATGTAGGGGGGGGGGGTCCCTAACGGGGAGAGGGAAGGGGGTTTCTGGGGTCGCCGGAGACGGCCGGACCCAGGAGCGCTTCCCAGGCCAGCGGGGAGATGGATGCTGCTGTTCCCCGCCATCACACGACACAGGGAATTCTCGATGGGCTGAGACCTGCAGCCCCAGAGGAGAATTTCGGGTTTCGTCTCTTTTCTTTTCTTGAGTTAAAAAAAAAAAAAGGGGGGGGGGGGGGCAACGACTTCTTGTGTGTGGTGGTTATTGGAGAAAGGCCTGACGTGTCAGAGCGCCGTCTGACCGGGAGGGGGTGGTGGCAGGGCGGGTGGCGCAGAGCCTCCGGTGCAAACCTCACGGCTCCGTTCTGCGGTGTGGGGTGTGGGGGGGTGTCCCCGCCGCGGGGCTGGGAACGGGCCGTGCTCTGCCGGCCGGGAATCCCGCGCACCGGTAACGGGGCGGGGCCCGCGGGGGGCGGCCGAGGGGCTGTCCCGGCCGTGGCCGCCCCGGGTGCCCCCCCCTCCCGGTGCCCCCCCCCGTGCCCGCCCGGCACCGCACGGGTTAATCGCCGCTCCCCGCCCGCGCCGCCTCTTCTTTGGCTGCTCGGCCTTCCCAGATTGACACCTTCCGCGGCGGCCGGCCAGGTTGACCAATAGGAAGGCAGCTCCGCGCGCCCCACGTGGGGGCGGGCCGCTCCCGCGGCGCTCCTATTGGCTGGCGGCCGGGGCGATTGCCCGCACGGGCCAGGCCCCACGTGGAGCTGGCGCTGGCGCTCGTTCATTGATCGCGCTCCGCAGAGCGGCTGCCGTGGCGGCGGGCGGGGGCGCCGGGCCCGGCCGGGCGGGGAGGGGGCGCCGGCCCGGTGCGGCTCGGCCCGGTGCGGTGCAGCTCGGCTCGGCCCGGCCCGGCCCGCCCCGCCGCAGGGGCGCGCGCCCGGGGCCGGGGCCGGGGCCAGCAGCGCGGTGAGTCCCGTCCCATCCCGCGCCGGGCCGGTCCGGTCCGGTTCGGTCTCCGCCCCGTCGGGCCGGGACTGTCGCCGGGGCTGGGGCGGCGGTGAGGCCGGTCCCTCCCAGCGGCCGTACCTGCTGCGGGCGGCGGCGGGGCCATTGTCTGCGCGGCGCGGGGGGGCGCGGGCCTGGGCCGTGCCCGCGGCGGGGCTGGGGGCGGTGGCGGACCCCGCGCTGGGGGCGGGCAGCCGGCGGGGCGGGGAGGGAGGGAGGGGGGGGTCCTGCGGCGGGCGGGTCCCGCAGAGCCCGGAAGGAGCGCTGGGGGCCCCCGGTCCCCGCGGGGATGCGGAGCGGCTCGGCCGGGGCGCGCGGTGCGGGGGTCCCGGGTCCCGGCGGCCGCGGGGGAGCTGCGGGCGGAGCCGGTGCCCCGGGGCTCTGCGCTGCTCCGCTGTGGTTCCCGCGGGGCCCCGTGTCCCGGTCGACTGCGTGAGCGGGCAGCGCCGGGCGTTGACTCCCCGTCTTTCTCCCAGGGCCTGATCCGGAGCTGGGAAACGTCCCCGGGCCCCCGTCCTGAGCCCGCATCGGGGCCCGGAGCGGCGAGAGGGGTCCTGGGCCTGTCTGGTGCCAAAGATGTTCCCGCAGAATCGGCCCCCGGTGAGCCCGGCGTCTTGGCCTCGTCCCCTCTGGGCCACGGGCGAGCACGTGGTGCCGCAGCAGCGGTGCTGGCCTGGCCCTTGGCGGGGTCTGCGCCCCCAAACCCAGCTCTCTGCCAGCCTTGCCCCGCAGGGTGCGGGAGGTGTCGGCCTTGGCCCGGAAAGTTGTGCCGAAGGCGCGTAATGCGCTCAGGAGTGTTGTTGTGGCTCTTCCCAAACTGATGCTGAGCGCCAGAGCTGCGGGGATTTGGGTTTTAAGACGTGCTGGAAGCTGGATCTCAGTCAGGGTGCGATGGCGGGACCGGTGATGGGCGGGCGGGGAGCTCTGCCGCGCGGCACGTGGGCGAGGATGGACCCCCCCCTCGCCAGGGCTGGGGGTTTGCACGCTCTGCCCGCGCAGGCTGCGCGCTCTGTGCCACCTGCGGTTGTTAATCCTCCTCTTCTGGCTCGGTGGCTGAACCGATGCTGAGAAGGTGGAGAGCTCTTGCCCTCCGTGCCTGGCTGTAACCGGTTCCCTCTGCGCTAACTCCTTCTGCTGCCCCCTCCGTGCGCTGCTCTCCCAGACGTGCCCGTAGCCTCTTCCCCGGGCACAGGAAACCCCCCCCGGGGACTCGTGAGCCTCGCTGGGCCAGTGGCAGTGACCCCGGGGGTCCCCTCCTCTGCCTAGGCCCATCTCCAGGCACCCTCCGCCGCCTCGGGAGCCGCTGTCGCTGCCAGCGCCATCCCCAGCACCCCTCAGTCCCTCAAGCTGACTTACCCGGAGACCTTGGACCGCATCAAGGAGGAATTCCAGTTCCTGCAGAACCAATACCACAGGTGAGAATCTGCCAGAGCTCGCGTGCCAGCAAGGCGCTGGGCGCTTAACTGGTGCTGGCAAGAGGCGGGCTCCCCCTCGGCACTGGGATCAGCGCGGGCTGGCGGGAAGTGCCATCCCATGCTGCTGCGGGCACTGGTCCATCTGGAGGACGGCTGTGCCAAGCACCACCTTGTAGCTTGAAATGACGCTGTTTGAGGGGGACACTCGCCCTCTTCCTGCCAGAGGCCCCGGGATGAGGGTGCTGGCTTCCAGGGCCTGGCTTCTGGGCTGAGCTGGAGCTGTCCCTTAGCAGAGCCGGAGTCCCTCCGATCCCCCCTGCTGCTGGCCAGGATCGCCTCCCCTTCCCTGCGCGGTGCTGGGCAGAGCAAGGTTTGAAACGCAGCTCAGCTTTGCAGCTCGCTCCATTTGGGAAGCAGATGCTGGGGAGGGGGTTAAAACTCCGTGCAGATTGCTCCCTGACGCCTGGATCCCTTTGCTGTCCATCTCGTCTTTATCAGCCCCTTCCCACCCTCTTTCAGGTGGTTTTCTTGGCTTTTGCTGGGAGATGGGATTGAATCTGAGACCAGGAGGCTGAAGCACGTGGTGCACTGGGAGGGCTCGTGTTCTGTCCAGCCCAGGAGATCTTGTCTGTGGAGGGGACCAGAGGGTCTCTCCCTCTCCCTCCCTCTCTCCCTCTCTCTTCTCTTTATTTTTACAGCTTGAAGTTAGAATGTGAAAAGCTGGCAACAGAAAAAACAGAAATCCAGCGTCATTATGTCATGGTTAGTGAGCTCCACCTGAAAGGAGGAGGGTGGCGGGGGGTGTCTTCTCTGAACCATCAAAGGATGCGCAGCCCTGGGATGCTTTGGCTTCCGTTTGGGTTGTGTGGCCAGGCCCCAAGATCTGGTTCTTGTGGCTGTTACTGTCTATTTTTCCCCCCAAAACGAGCCGTGGTGTTTGAGCAGGGCTGGCTGCTGCAGCTCATCGCGGTGGGGTGGTGGCAAAGCCGCTCCCATGTGGGTTGTCTCCTTTCTCACGGGCAGTGAGCGGGAGCCCCAGGAAGACCGTTCTGTGGACTGCAGCCATGTGCCGGAGAGACCTCTGCTCCCAGGAGAGGAGCTGGGGATCATTTTCTCCTCCTGGCCTGGCCACAGCGTGGGTGTTTGTGGCTGGGCTGACCCCGCACGCCACCGCCGGAGAGGACTTTCTGGTTGCGAGTCCCCCTGGGCTCCCCAGCTGTGCTGACGCTGCCTTCTCTCCCTTGCAGTACTACGAGATGTCCTATGGCCTGAACATTGAGATGCACAAACAGGTGAGTCTGGGTGGGATGGGAGCGCGTCCCGGCTCCCCCCCCCCGTCCCCGCCTCAGCATCCGCGCCCTTCTGGCTCATCCCTTCCCACGGAAAGCGTGGGAAGTCGCTCCCTGCTGTAGCCCAGGGAAGGCTGTGCTTGCGGGGGGACGTGCTCCCTTCTCTGTGCTTTGGGAGCTCTGCCCCGCTCTGTGTCACAGCCTTGGCCTGGCTCCTCAGCTCTCCGTGCGCGCACTCCGGCGTGAAGCTGCCGTTTGCTCGCTGGGTTCGGGGGGCGCGTTCCTGGCTGGGTTGCGACGCGCTTGTCGCGGTGGGGAGAGAGCAGCGGCGGAGGACTTGTGCTTGCACGGCTGCTCGTGACAGTTGTGAGCGGCCGCTTGTGGGTTGTCACGGAGGAGACCGGCTCCCGTGGGGCAAGGGGTGCTGCAGCATCATGGCAGGGTGACGAGCTCTGGCTCGCTGCCTTTTAATTGTCCGATGCCAGCTGGCCCTGGGGGTAGCTCGCCTGGGGGCCAGGGCTGAGGAGCATCCTGAGATGGGGACGAGAGCTGAGGCACGGACCTGGGGTGGGCTCCCCAAGGGCTCGGGGCTGCACACCTCCCCTCGCTGCCTCCCCATCCTTCCCTCCCTTCCTCCCGCTGCGCCGCGCTCCGGGTCACCAGCTGCTCTGAGACAGAAGGTTTCTTCTCATCTATTTTTAAAGAGGCTGCGGAGGAGCCTGGCGAGGCGTGCTGCAGCCGTGGCCTCCTTCCTTCCCGCCCCGCTGCCGCCTCCGCCAACTGTTGCGCGGGAGCCGGCTCGGGCGGGCGGCGGGGGTGCCGGCCCCCGGCACACGGCAGGGCGATGGCCGCTCTCGCCAGCTTTGCGCCCGCTGGGTGGGTGTTTCTGCCGCTCTCGTCGTTTCCCGCAGCACGCCCTGCCGTGTGCCGCCGTCCCCGCCGTGCAAAACCGGACGGGAAGGAGGCGTGAAGCCACCCTCGTGAGGGGCGATGCCGAGGGTCCGCCTGGCCTGGCACCCCCTCCCCGAAGGGCTGCGTGCTCCTCTCATCTGGCTGCCGGTTCTCCCCCGGCCCTCGCAGGCTCGTGTTTTCTGCCGGTCCCAGGTGCTGCTGGCCGCCTGCCAGCGAGCTGTCTGCACTTTTAACAAGGGCCCGTAAGTCTGCTCTGACAGCCAGCGGCCATTGTGTGAAAAATGGGAACTGCCTGCGCGGGAGCCGCGGGTTATCGCCGCCGCGGGGAGATCGGGTCGCTGTTTCCCCTCCCCTTTTCCCAAATCCGGTGCTGCTCGTGGGCACGGGCGTGGGTCCTGGGTGCTCTCGGCTGTCCTGGGAGCCCTGAGGAAGCGCTCGCCCCGTGGCCGCTGGCGAAGGCAGGGTGGTGCCTTGGTGTGGTGGTACCTCCATCCCCGCTGCACCCAGCCCAGCATCCCCAGAGGCTCCCCGGGCGCCCGGCTCCTGCGGCGATGGCGTTGGCAGCGCCGGCACCCACGAGGGCTACGGCGTGGGGCTGTTTTGCCCTGGGTTGGTTCGGTTGGAAACGGGGCTGGGGGGCTGACTGCGGTGGTGCAGCTCTCCAGGCAGCCGCAGGCTCGGCAGGGGAGGCTCAAGACAGGAACGAGCGGGAGACGTTAATTTTTTATTGTTGTTTTGGTTTTGGCATGGAAGGGGCCTGTAGCTTTTTATAAAACCACCTCCCCGAATCTGCCTGGCCTTGGACTTGCTCACCGCGAGCCAGAGGGGAGGTGACGGTGCTGGTGGCTGGGGGAGCTGCAAACAGCACGATCATTTTTCATGCTGAGAGCGTTAAAGTGCCAGTAAATTGCACATTAACGAGTGCGAGTGAATTGGAGGCAGCTCTCCCCAAGGAGCTGCTGCCCATCAGTGCATTAGGGAAGAGAATCCATCACTGCCGGCCCCGGGAGACAGCTAAATCCTTCCCAGAACTGCCGGCTGCCAAATCTCCTTGCTCCCCCCCCCTCCTTCTTTCTTTTCTTTCTCTTTTTTCCTCCCTCGGAAGGGGAAGCGAGGGCGGATGTCGGATTGTTTCTGCTCTCTGGCAAAAACGGGTCGGTAGCTACTCCAAGAGGGTGGCACAGGGTGTCCGTGGGTCTGTGTTCCTGCACCAGGTTCTCCCCAGGGCTGTGGCTGTGGGGCCGGGGATGGCTGAATGTCTGTGCTCTTCCCTAGCCCAGGATGTGCAGCATGGGGCTTGCGGGGACCCTGCCCTGGCCGTGGGGTGCGATGGGAGCATGGCACGGCACGCCGCCGCTGCTCTCCCTCCCCGCGCCGCTCCCGCGCTCAGCGCTCCTGATTGCCTGTGGCACTCAAGTGTTGCAGAAAAACAGCAGCTGTAAGGAGAGCACCTCTCCAGGGCTTCCTGCGGGCCGGGAGAGCAGCAATTAGCGGTTGTGGTGTCAGCAGGAGGTTGGGCGGGAGACGGAGGGGAACCTGCCAGGGCCCTGACCCGTGCAGATGGGGGCTTGCTTGGGGATGGCCCTCGGTGGCATGGGCCATGGGGGTCTGTGTCCCTGGCAGGGAGGAGGCGGGAGCCATCCCGGCGCTCTCAGGGTGGGGATGGGGGATGCTGGGCTCATGTTTTTGGAGGGGGTGGCATTAGGAAGGAGACCTTTCCTGCCCCCCCTCCACCCTGGGCTGTTTCCACTCCTTGATGCGGAGAGGCAGCCCTTGGGGCCAAGGGCCAGCACCCTGTGGCTGCTTGGGTGGCGATGGGGACGGAGCCTCTGTCTGCCTGGGGAGCACCCTTGGCAGGAGGGGTCTCCTGCGGCATCGGCGTGGGCGCAGCTCTGCCCCTTGCCCTGATGGGCGCTGCCTCTCTTCTGCTGCCAGACGGAGATCGCGAAGCGGCTCAACGTGATCTGCGCCCAGCTCATCCCGTTCCTGTCTCAGGAGGTGGGTGAGCCCTCGCCCCCGACCGAGCGTGCTGAGCTCCCTCGGGGCACAGGGAGCATCCCTGCTCACGGACCCAGGCCCTGCGCTTTGGGCCGGGCTGGAGGGGCCAAAACAAGCCTGCTGCTGCCCCGCTTGGTGCAGCAGGGGTGCTGACACGCTCTTCTCTCCCCACAGCACCAGCAGCAGGTGGTCCAAGCCGTGGAGCGTGCGAAGCAGGTGACTATGACCGACCTGAACGCGGCGATCGGGGTACGTCGACCCTCTGCCCGCCCCTTCCCGCCACCCCCCGGCTGGGGGTGCTGGGCTCCCGCAGGCAATGGTGCCTCCTGTGCTCCCGCTGTCCCCTGGGCTGGAGACCTGTCCTGCCCTGAGCGTGCGGGGGGCAGCTGCAGCCCCCTGCCCCGATACCTTTTCCCCCCCCGCCCCGTCGGGGGGAGGATGGGGACAGGCCAGGCTGGTTTGGGGGGCTGCCAGCAGTACTGAGGGTGGAGGAGATGCTGCTGCAGCAGTGTCAAAGCAGGGTGCAGGGGTGGCGTCTGGTGTGTGTCGCTGTGGCCTGGGGGGGGGGGGGGTTGTCGCTGTCCCCACACCTCAGCTATTCCCTCGAGACCACAGCGGTAGGGTGGCATGGATAGGGGTAGGGTCCGCCATCCCTCCCAGTAGCTCCTGGTGCAGGGTGGGAGGAGCTGGCGGGAGGGACATGGTGGCCCCCGCAACTTGGCTGCAGGCGCCCTGGGAGCATGCCCTGGCCCTCCTCACCCAGCTCCCCGTCCCCGGGCTGCCGGTGGGGAGGAGCAGCCTCTTCCCCCCCTTCCCCCCTGCCTGGCGGCCATCCTGATGTGGCCCTTCGGCTCTGCTCTCTTCTCCCGCTCCTCTCCAGCACCAGCTCCAGACCCAGCACCTCTCGCACCATGCTCCCCCCATCCCGCTGACCCCCCACCCCTCCGGGATGCAGCCCACCGGCCTCGCTGGCATCAGCAGCGCCTCAGGGTTGCTGGCGCTCTCGGGGGCACTGGGGGCGCAGGCCCAGCTCCTTGCCAAAGATGACCGAGGAGTCCATGACACCGAGCCCAGGGGTAAGCGAGGGGGAAAGGGAGCCAGGGATGGTGTGTGGGGGGTGTCGGGTCTGGGGTGACCCTCCTGGCGGCAGCCAAACCTGGGAATGGGTGGTGCTGGGCCCCGGGGCTGCCTCTGCTCCCCATGCCCTTCCCTCTTGGGCACTTCACTGGGGTGGGCGCCAGGGTTGGGTGGGGGGCGGCTTGTCCGTGCCTTGGGGCTCCTGACCGGGCTGGTGGAGTGGGGGGCTTGCTGGCCATGAGGGGTTTGGGTGGGGAACATTCCCCCACTGAGCAGTACCCTCCTGGGAGGGCAATGGGGTGAGCTGGGGGGGGCCCAGGACCACCCAGCTCCCGTAGCGCTGGCCCGGCCCGAGCCACGAGCACCCTGGCACCTGCGGGAGGAGCGGGCGGCTTTCCCGGGGGGCTCTTGGCGGTGGCACAGCGTGTCCCTCCTTCCCTCCTCCTCCTGCTGCGCCTCCACGTTGCCACGGCGACAGAACGAGACCCCGGCCCCGTAAGTGCCTTTTCCTTCTCTTGCGCCATTTCCCTCTTTCCCTCCGGCTGTGCAGGCTCTGGCCGGGACCCTGGGAGCGGGCAGACACGTGGGGGACGGGTCCTGCTCCCCGGCCAAGGCCCCGCTGCCAGCACAGCCGTGTGGGTGGGCGCTCTCCCCGTGGGCACCCCTTTCCCGTGTCGCGTGGGCAAATGACACCATCGCCCCCCCCCGCCCAAGCAGCGTCCCCCTCCTCGCTTGTTCGGCAGGCGCTGAAGCCCAAGCTGGCGGCACGGGGGGGCTGCACCGGGTGCCTCGTGTCCCGGGAGCCGGCTGCAGCCCTGCATTGGTGCTGCGTGTCCTGGCAGCCGGGCACAGCAGCTCACGGCCCCTAACGCTGCGTCCCCCCCGCCCCAGAGCTCCCTGGCGCTGCCCAACGGGGAGCGGGCACGAGCCATCTCCGAGTACCTGAGCAGCAGCAAGAAGAGGAAGGTGGAAGAGAAGGACTTTGTTACAGACTACGTGAGCCCGGGGCTGGGGGGCTTGGGGTATCCCCCTCCCCTCTTGCGGGGTGGTGAGCGGAGCTGCCCGCTCCTCCAGAATTTTCCAGGCAGGAGCAAGGGCAGCCTCAGCCCCTTTGGCTACAACTGTCCTCTGCGTTTCAGGGCAGCGACGCAGACAAAAGCGAAGACAACTTGGTGGTGGATGAGGTCAGTGCACCGAGGTGCCGGGAGGGGGCTGGGGTCAGTGCGTGCTGCCCATCCCTCTCCCCAAGTGGGGGCTAACAGGCTGTTACGGGCGGAGGCAGGCAGCACGGGGAGGTTGGCAGCGGGACCCCTGAGTTGTGCTCGCTGGCCCTCGCTGGCAGCAATGATCGTGCCCCAGGATCCAGGCTCCCAGCCTGGCCCTCGCTTGAGCCACCAGCTTGCCGTGGACTGGGATGTCCCCACGCTCCTGTCTGCTCTGCCTGCTGATCCCCTGCCCCCTCTTCCCCCTCTCCAGGACCCCTCTTCCCCGCACAGTGTCCACTCCTACTCGTCCCGGGAGAACGGGGTGGAGAAGGTCCCACTGGGGAGGAAGGAGGCCATACCGCTCAGCCCGACCTCCATGGCCTCCTCGAGCAGCACGTCCCCATCTCGGAGCAAGGATGCGCCCACGGTACGTGTGCTGCGTGGGGCAGCCGGGGCACTTTGCTCGGGGGTTGTGCTCGCGTCCCCGCTGTCCGGGCTGGGCTGGCAGAGCTGCCAGACATGGGTCCACCTGCCTCCAAACCCACGGGGTGAAGGCAATGCTGGGGGGACAGGGAGGGCTCCTGTTCCATTCGATCCCCTCGTGTCCTCTGTAGCGCTGGCTGGGCTGGGCTGTTGTCGGGGGTGAGGAGCAGGGACCAGCTCATTGGGGGGGGGACCTGAGGACACCCCTCCAGCAGGGCGTTAGTGCGGCTGTCAGATCTCCGCGCTCTGTTCCTGGCAGGTGGAGAAGGCTGGGACGCCCAGCCTGAAGTCCAGCACCCCCACCTCCCAGGGCGATGCCGCAGTCCCGGGCTCCAGCGGTGCCCAGCAGTTTCGCCCCGCCGCCTCCAAGGCCCCTGTGGACCCCCTGGGTGAGCTTGGCCCCACTGGGGCCCGGGCGGGCGGCTCAGAGCGCTGGTCCCGCCACGAGGACGGACCCTGGGGCCCGTCCCTTCATGCCTCCTCTCCCCCAGCAGCCCTGGGCCTGAGGAACCCGCTGGGGGTGCAGAGCCCCTACTCGGCCGCCTTCGGCATGGCCCACCCCACGGTTAACGGTGACGTGGCCGGGACCGGTGCCTACGCCAGCCTCCACCTCATGTCCCCGCAGCTCAACGGGGCTGTGGCCGCCGTGGGAGCCGGCAGCTACGGGCGCTCCCCCCTGGTGCGTGAGCCTCTTCCCCGCGGGGCCGTGGGGGGCCACGGGGCAAGAGCTTCTCTCACCCGCTGTCCCCTCCAGGTGGGCTATGACCCGCACCCCCACATGCGCGTCCCAGGGCTGGCGGCCAGCATGCAAGTGGGGACTTCGGGGAAACCGTAAGTGGGGCCGTGCTGCGGGAGGGGACGGGGTGTCCTGTGGGGATGAGGAGCACAGCCTTGGCGGGGGCACCCGTTCTGGGCAGCAGCAGGCTGTTGTGCGCCCGGCCAGGCCTCACGGGGCGCCGCTCTGCTCGCGGCTCCAACTCCAAACCACGCTGACTGTGTCGGGCACGCTGGGTCCGATGCGACACCAGCCGCTCTCTGTGCGGGATCCTCAGGTGGTTCTCTCACTGCTCTGTCCCCTTCCAGCGCCTACTCCTTCCACGTCAGCGCCGACGGGCAGATGCAGCCGGTGCCTTTCCCACCCGATGCCCTCATCGGCTCCGGCATCCCCCGCCACGCGCGGCAGCTCCACACCCTGACCCATGGCGAGGTGGTCTGCGCCGTCACCATCAGCAACTCCACGCGACACGTCTACACCGGGGGCAAGGGCTGCGTGAAGGTGTGGGACGTGGGGCAGCCCGGCACCAAGACGGCCGTGGCTCAGCTGGACTGCTTGGTAAGGAGGGATGTGCCACCGCTCTGGCATGGCTCGTTTCCCTGTACTGTGCCACCGGCTTGCGGTGAAGACGGGGTCTGGGGTCCCCATCAGAGACCTCAAGGGTGCAGGGGGTGTCTGAAAGCCATGATGTGCACTGAGGAGGGTCTCTGTGTACGTTTCTAAGTGGGGCTGCCGGGGAGGGATGGTGGGTCCGTGCTACCAGTGTGCTACCCTGCACCACCCCATCTGTTCTGAGCATCCCATGCTGTTGGGGGGCTTTTACACCCACCCACCCACCCACCCACCCTTGATGCCGCTTGGTCTGACAGCGCCTGCCCTAAGACAAGCCTTTGCCAGTGTCAACCTCCCAGCCAGATACTTCGTATGGGCCAGAATCACACGGGCTGAAGCATCACTCCGATTCAGCTCTATCCTGGTTTCTGCTTTTGCTTGTGTGAGTCTGGCTGGAGGGAGAACTCCTATTTCTTTTAATAATAAATGAAATGGACTGTCAGACCACAGCAACTCACCAGAGCCAAGCTGGAGGCGCAGCCATCACCTGAGAGTATTTTTAACCTGTGTTCTTTGAGGTTTATTTTAAACGGACTGCTGGAATCAGAATCCCTGTGCCTGCTTTGAACAGCCCAAACCCAAGTCCTCTCCTCAACTTGCTGGCCTTGCAGCCCGGGCAGCCTGACAAATATTATTCCTGGACAGTGCTGACCTTGACGATACAGATGCATAAACAAGGAAATGACTGAGTTATGATAATTTCAAGCCGCATCAGAAATTTGGGAGCAGGGGAAAATGGTGTTTAGTGCTTGGAGCTATGGGCTGTTGCAGCCTTGTCGGAGCTGCCTCCCCAGCTGCCCCTTGTCTGCTCCGGGACCAGCCGCGTCTGTCGGGCAGCTGCTGGCAGGGATGCTGTGGGACAAGGGTCCCCCCGAGGCCATTCATAGCATGGGACGGAGTGGGCTGCACAGCCGTCCCTGCCCCAGCCCCGCTGTCCCGGGAGGGGGGCTGTGGGTCTGCCCCACTGCTGTCGCTCCTGCCCTCAGGACGGGCTGCTGGCCCCAAGGTGACCAGGTGGTCTAGGATGGCTGCAGAAGGAGTGGAGGGGAAGGGGTTAATGGGATCCTCCCTCCTGCATCCCAGAACCGAGACAACTACATCCGCTCCTGCAAGCTGCTCCCTGACGGCCGGAGCCTCATCGTGGGGGGGGAGGCCAGCACCCTCTCCATCTGGGACCTGGCAGCCCCCACGCCCCGCATCAAGGCTGAGCTCACCTCCTCTGCCCCTGCCTGCTACGCCCTGGCCATCAGCCCCGACGCCAAAGTCTGCTTCTCCTGCTGCAGCGACGGCAACATCGTGGTGTGGGACCTGCAGAACCAGACCCTGGTCAGGTGAGCCTGGGGCAGGCGGGGTGGGGGCAGGACTGTTTGGGGCTCCTCAGGCCAGGGACCCCTCGGTCCCCTCCAGGGCACCCCCATCCCTCCCTGCAGTCTAACCGCGGCCATGGGACAGTCCCTGTCCTTGCAGCAGGGATCTCCCGCTCCTCACTGCTGGGTGCTGCCCCAGCCCACGCTCTGCACTGCAAGTGCCGGCAGCCCTGACGGCCGTGCCCTCTCCCTCTCCCTTCCCCTCTTTCCCAGGCAGTTTCAAGGTCACACGGATGGTGCCAGCTGCATCGACATCTCTAACGATGGCACCAAGCTGTGGACGGGGGGGCTGGACAACACGGTGCGGTGCTGGGACCTGCGGGAAGGGCGTCAGCTGCAGCAGCACGACTTCAGCTCCCAGGTAGGGGCTGGGCTGGCCGGGAGCACCACGGGGCCGGCTGGGAGCAGCACGAGGCTGGCCGGGACCTGCCGTGCCACTGCCTGACCCTGTCTCTCTTCACCCCCCCATCCCACCCCCCCCAGATCTTCTCCCTGGGGTACTGCCCGACAGGAGAGTGGCTGGCAGTGGGCATGGAGAGCAGCAATGTGGAGATCCTGCACGTCACCAAACCGGACAAGTACCAGCTGCACCTCCACGAGAGCTGCGTCCTCTCCCTCAAATTCGCCTCCTGCGGTAGGCATGCCTGTCAGGGCCTCCTGGCTCTGGAGCCTCGTAGATGTAGTCTCCTCTCCTGGCCACGTGTCCCGGGGCTCGTTGCCCTGGTGGCAAGCACTGGCTGTGGTAGTCAGCCCGGTCCTGTGTGGATGGCAGTGGTATTCCTCAGAGAAGGGGTGTCTGACCCTCCTGGAGCAACGCCCGCAGCTGCGCTCTCAGCTCTGTGGTCCCAGGACTCCCCTTCGTGTTCCTTCAAACGGCCCCTTAGCTAATGAGCGGCAGAGATGATGCCACCTTGTCCCTACCTTGTGCTGTATGACCTGGGCGCGATTTGCTGCAGGAATCCACCTGCTGGGCCTGGTTTGGTGACACGATGCTCCTCTTTGTCCCTTCTGTCCCTCCCCTAGGGAAGTGGTTCGTGAGCACGGGGAAGGACAACCTGCTGAACGCCTGGCGGACGCCCTACGGAGCCAGCATCTTCCAGGTGTGGGATGGGGTGGGGGGAGATGGTCCTCTGGGTGAGGTTGCCCAGAGGTGGGACCACCCAGTACAACCCAGCTATCAATGTACTTTAGCACTAATGAGCCCCATAAACAAACTGTCCCAAGGGGTGGGAGCGAGATCTTGCTCTGGAGCTGCTTCTTCCGCTTACCCCCTGCCCTCCTCCCTCCAGTCGAAGGAAACCTCCTCTGTCCTCAGCTGCGACGTCTCCACGGATGACCAGTTCATCGTGACTGGCTCGGGGGACAAGAAAGCAACAGTTTACGAGGTCATTTACTGAGAGCGAGAGAGGTGCCAACTGCGGGGAGGGCCCATGCCACGTGGAGAGGCGGACGGCCGCGTGGACGGATGGGTGGACTCTACCTGCTCTGCCGCTGACTTCCCAAAGAACGTGCGGCCCGTGGCCGGTGCATCCGAGCCAGAGGAGAGCGGCAAGGGGTGGAGGTGGCCCTGGGACTGCAGCCAGGCGTCGCGCTGGGCTGGGCGGTGGCGGCTGCTGCTCGCGGTGCATTTCCTGGGGACTTTCTCCTTGTTTTGTTCTTCATTTGTTGGTTTGTTTCTAAATCTGGACTGGGGGAGTTGGGCGGGGGGTGGGTGGGGGGGTGGGGTCTGGCATTGTTAGGGTTTTTTGTTTGGGGTGGTGTTTTTTTTTTTTTTGAGAACTTAATGTTTTAAACTTTTTGTTGTGGGTTTGTTTTTGTTCTTGGGTTTTTTTGTTTTGGTTGTTTTGGTTTTTTTTTTTTTTTTTTTTGTTAAGGCTCGGGGCCAGGAGCGGGAGGACGGGCTCTGCCCTCATGTCCTTCTGTGCCTCCTGGGCTGTATTTAATAATAAAAACAATCAAAAAAGTAGAGTGGGGCCTTGTGCTGGGCAGCAGCCTCGGTGCTCTGTGGCTGGGGCATGGGGCTGGGTGAGACCAGGCAGCAGCCGTTGGCCTCGGGGGCTGCTGCAGCTCGCTGCGCCTTCCCCTTTCCAGGGGTTTGCTGCCACTCTCCGCCGCAGGCAGGGCCGTGGGGCCTGGCAGCAGTTCGGCACTGCCTGCGCTCTCTCCGCTCAGCCCCGTGTTGGTCCTGCGCGCCGTGGAGCCAACCAGGGCCGGAGCGCTGCCCATGGCGAGGGGAAGGATGCGCAGCAGCGGTGCCGTCCCTGGAGCAGCCTCTGTCTCTGCAGGGTGCGGGGGAGAGGCCAGCGCTGGAGGAAGCGGTTTTCGAAGGAAATGAGATGGGAGCAGTCGGTTTTGGCTTATTGGTCTGGCTTCCCGCCAGCGCTGCCGTGGGGGGAAGCAGGGCTGTTGCTGGGAGCCTTGGAGCGCAGCCGCCGGCAGCGGCCACGGCGAGGGCTGGCGAGGAAGCCGGGTGCCGCCAGCTGTGGCGTGGCAGCCGCGATGTGCTCTTGCCCCCAGCCTGGCCCTGCGGCACAGCTCGCTGCATCCAGCCCCGAGCCAGGGCTGTGGCTGCAGCAAGGCCCAAGCCGGGGCTGCTGTGGCGGGCGGGCAGCCAGGGCCCGAGCGGCTCTGCCACGGTAGGAAAGGCCTCTCCAGCACTGCCGGGCAGGGGTCTCTCCGGGACACCCCCCCCCCCCCCCCAAGCCACACTTCACGTTCCAGTCATTGTCATTGCCTGGGAGGAAGCCCAGGGTGGCAGTGCTGGTGAAGCCGCACCTGAGGCCACCGTGGCTCCATCCACTGCCAGCCCATGCACTGAGCCCCGGCACTGTGGGCAGGGCTGCGGGTGCCATTTCGGGGGATGTGGGGCTGGGGTGGTGGTGGGGGGGGTGTGTGTGTGTGTGTGTGTGTGTGTGTGAGAGCGCATGTCAGTGCCCAGGGATAATTTTTTCCATCAGTCCTGCAGCAAGACCAGGCCCCAGCCCACCACTAGACCAGCCGCTCTTTCGTTCTTTTTTATTAGTAAGGGCTTGAAAACACAGTTAAATACATTTCTTTACTGATAATTTACAGCTGTTTCTGCAGCAGAAAATGGGTGCCATTAAATCAGTAGCAGTAGTTCAGGAGCAACACTATCGCTCCAGCCCTGACCGACGGACTGACAGGGCCTAGGATGCTTGGACCAGCCCTGGGCCCCTGCCCAGCTTGGGGGGGGGGACATACCTGGCCCCAGTCCGGGCATCGCTCCTTCACCTCTGCGATGCACTAGGAGGAACTGGGGCGGGGAACGGGGCTGGTGCCCTGGCCTTCATTTGGTGGCTGAAAGGAGAGGAAGAGCAGGGCTGTGGGAGGGCTAGCCTAGCACAGGATGCCTCCATCAGCCCCAGCGGCTTTGGACAAGGGCTGCCTCCTTCCCTGATGGACGAGGGATGATGATGATGACGGGGCCTCAGTACACGACCTCGTACACTGTGGCCTTCTTGTCTCCAGAGCCCGTAACGATGAATTTGTCATTGATGGAGATGTCACAGCTCAGCACGGACGAGGACTCTTTAGACTGGATGCAAGAGACAGGCAATGAGGGCAGCGCTCATGGTTGAAGCCACCCTTACCCACCCCCCCACCCCCCCCCCCCCCCCGGCCAAGTGCCTGCCCCGCACCTGGAAGATGCTGGCTCCGTAGGGTGTCCGCCAGGCGTTCAGCAGGTTGTCCTTCCCTGTGCTCACGAACCACTTCCCTGGGGGGGGGGGGGAGACAAAGTGGGTCAGTGTTTGGGATGCCGCTCAGGGGGTCTGAGCATGGGGGGCGGGGGGGGGGACCCAAAGGACCCATCTGGAGCTGCATGCAGCCACCCCTGCTCCAAAGTCAACACAGCCCAAGCAAAAACCACGGCTCTTGCCTACCGCAGGAGGCAAATTTGAGGGAGAGGACGCAGCTCTCGTGGAGGTGCAGCTGGTACTTCTCAGGTTTGGTGACGTGCAGGATCTCCACATTGCTGCTCTCCATGCCCACTGCCAGCCACTCTCCTGTCGGGCAGTACCCCAGGGAGAAGATCTGGGGGGGGGTGGGATGGGGGGTGAAGAGAGACAGGGTCAGGCAGTGGCACGGCAGGTCCCGGCCAGCCTCGTGCTGCTCCCAGCCGGCCCCGTGGTGCTCCCGGCCAGCCCAGCCCCTACCTGGGAGCTGAAGTCGTGCTGCTGCAGCTGACGCCCTTCCCGCAGGTCCCAGCACCGCACCGTGTTGTCCAGCCCCCCCGTCCACAGCTTGGTGCCATAGTTAGAGATGTCGATGCAGCTGGCACCATCCGTGTGGCCTTGAAACTGCCTGGGAAAGAGGGGAAGGGAGAGGGAGAGGGCACGGCCGTCAGGGCTGCCACCTCCCTAAGAGCCAGCGTCCCCCTCCGTGTTCCTGCCCTGTGCTCACCTCACCATGGTCTGGTTCTGCAGGTCCCACACCACGATGTTGCCATCGCTGCAGCAGGAGAAGCAGACTTTAGCGTCGGGGCTGATGGCCAGGGCATAGCAGGCAGGGGCAGAGGAGGTGAGCTCAGCCTTGATGCGGGGCGTGGGGGCTGCCAGGTCCCAGATGGAGAGGGTGCTGGCCTCCCCCCCCACGATGAGGCTCCGGCCGTCAGGGAGCAGCTTGCAGGAGCGGATGTAGTTGTCGCAGTTCTGAATTTGGATTACAGGGAATGGGACAAGTAAAGAAGGAGCTGATCAGTGCATGGAGGGGGGTGTGTGCAGGAGACAGATCTTCTTGTCTCATCACAGACATGAAAGGACCTTCTGTCCCCCTACACTGTAACATGGGCACATTCCCTTTCCCAGCCCCCACAAAATGCCTTTCTGTTCCTCCTCCTTACCAAGCAGTCCAGCTGAGCCACGGCCGTCTTGGTGCCGGGCTGCCCCACGTCCCACACCTTCACGCAGCCCTTGCCCCCGGTGTAGACGTGCTGCGTGGAGTTGCTGATGGTGACAGCACAGACCACCTCGCCGTGGGTCAGGGTGTGGAGCTGCCGCGCGTGGCGGGGGATGCCGGAGCCGATGAGGGCATCGGGTGGGAAAGGCACCGGCTGCATCTGCCCGTTGGCGCTGACGTGGAAGGAGTAGGCGCTGGAAGGGAGCAGAAGAGAGACTGAACAATGTCCGCGTGACGCCCGAGTGCGGGAGCTGACCTCTCCCATTAGCCACGCTTGAGCCAGGTGGAAGGTGTCCGGTGCACTCTGGCTAATGAGGAATATGATTAACCAGCTCCTTCTTACCACCAGCTGCCCAGAAAGAAACGACGGTGTTGGACTCAGAAGTGGAGAGAAACTCCAGCCGGGCCCTGCCTACACCTGCTGGGTGTAGAAATGAGCCACAGGGAAGGAGACACCCCCCCACCCCCCCATCCCCACCCTGTGCTGCCCAGCTCGGCCCCTCACTGCCCACCCTCCCTGCAGCCCCTGCGTGCGGCCGCACTTACGGTTTCCCTCCGGGGATGGTAGGGAGTGAAGATGAGATGGTGGAAGCCCTCAGGTGAGGGTGTGACTCAAAAGCGACCTGCACAAAGCAAAGGGCACACGATGAGCCAAGTGCCAAAGCCCCAGGAGGGGACACAACGGCTGGGTTTGTGCCTTTCCCCGCGCGCCCTGGGATGGGGCCAGCCCAGCTCCGCACAAGGTCCCTGCTTGCTGCTTCCTCCACATTCAAGTACCAAAGGCCAAAGCGGGCCCCCAAAGACTTAGCTACGCACCAGCGGGACCAGTGGGGGCTTCTCTGAGAGCTCCGCAGCCTCCACTGGCCCCACAACCCAGATGCCTCCATAAGGGAGCCCTTCCTATGGCTGCACCCCGCGGCCTGAGCTCATTGCAGCAGTGCAGACGCTGCGTGTGAGGGACAGCGCACGCCCAGGACAGCAGGGGACAGGTGGCAGAGCCAACACACGCCGGCAGATTGGGCCCGTCCCTCGGTGACTTACCATCGGGGACCGGCCGTACATCACGGCGCTGCTGACCTGCGGCGAGAGGTGGATGCCCACGTACATGCTGGGGGCTGGGAGCTCCCCGTTGAGGGTGGCGTGAGGCACCATCCCAAAGGAGGATGTGTACGGGCTGGACCTGCTCAGCGGGCTGCGGAGAGCTGCACGAGGAGAGACCCACTCATTGGCCCTGGCCGACGGGTGTGAGCGAGCATCACCCGAGGGAAAAGGGCATCTGGCAGAAGCCAGGCAGCAAGAGGCAGCGTCACCTCTGCACCGGGCCCAGCCAAGCCTGGCACGAGCCAGCGGATCAGGAGGAGGGCAGGCGGGTTACGCATTGGGAGCAAAGAACAAAGGAAAGGGGCAGCCCGTGAGTCCCATCAGTCGGAGACCTGTGATGCAGATCCAGCGCGGGACATCAAATGGCTCCGTCCCTCCAAAGGATGCACCACAAACCAGCCGCTCACCCACGGCAACCCTCATCTCTGCTGCCAACGCCTTTTCAGCCTTGGCCGGGCCAAATTACTTTGCAGTTGATGGCTAAGTGGCTCTACCTCCAGGGTTTCGATGGTTTATTGAAATCGATTCCAATTCAATTTTTGCTAGACTGCTGTAATTTTCTAGCCAGACGAGGGTTTAATGTCTCCAGTCCTGGCTCTATTTCTCCCTTGGGCTAGCTGTCCTCCTCCCATCACCTTCTGGTCCCTTTGGCTAGACAGTGGCCAAGCTGTTCCAGAGACCTCTTCCCAAGGCGGCCCTGAATGTCTTCAAGGAAACTGAGGCAGGAAAAGGGGCCATGACCAGTTCACCATCAGTCTCCACAGAGGTCACCACCAAGCACTCAGCCCCTCTCCCCTGTGCTTTCAGAAGAAGGTGGCAGCCGTTGAGAGGGGCTCAGCTGGATCTCACGCAGGGTCTCTGCAGCACCCAGGGCACGCAGACCCTCAGTTGCGCAGGGAGACCAGCCACATCCTGGCCTCCTGCATCCCCGTGTGCCGGTGGCGGCACTCGGTCGCCCCTCCTACCCTTGCAGCCAAGCCCTGAGGCATGTGGCTTCACATGGCAACAGCAAAATAACAACTTGTCCGAGGAAAAACAAGGATCTCCAGACAAACCCCCAAACCCGTAGCAAAGAGCTCCGCACATCGACACAGCACCTCCGGCAGGGCTGAGCCCACCAGGAAAGCGTCCGCGGTCGGGTACGTGGTAATTACACATAGGCGGACACGTTGGCGTTGGCCGTGGTTGACATGTTCGATTACATGGAGCAAAAGGGCCCCTCAGCTCTGCTGACGGGAGAGCGCATCCCACCTCCCCTCACCCCAGCCCCACGGCACCGTCCGCGCCCCCCCCCCCGCTGTCCCCAGACACTCACTGATGGTGTCAGTGGTGGGTGCCTTGGTGGGGGGCTGCCGGAGCAGGGCGGCTGAGCTGGGCCCGGGGCCGGGCGTGAGTGAATCGCGGGGCGGCGAGGAAGCGGAAGACTTGGAGGTGGGAGCGCTGGCTGGAGGGTCGGTCTGCATGGCAGAGGGAAAAGCAGCCTCAGCGGCGGGACCGCTGTCCCAGAGAGCGACCCCCAGCACCACACGCCTGCCAACAGCCTCGAACCCCCAGGAGGGGAGGGGGGCACCATGAGACACCGCTCCCAGACAGAGCTGGAGGGGGACTCAGCCATCCTGGGCCTGATCCCTTCTCCTTTCCTCTTTCGCCCCTTGCATCCTTCCCACAGCTCGGAAGGAGCCCCACGGCCCTGCTCCCCTCCTCGGGTGCAAATGCCTGATGCAAGCCCTGGGTCACCCCAAACTGCCACAACCCTGCACCCCTGCAGCACCCTGCTGCTGGCACGAGGCCCTGCAGGGCCGTTACACGGAGATTTGCTGCTCCCTCGTGTGAAATCCCTCCTGTGTGGGGGACACCCCCATCCCCATCCAGCGCAGAGCAGGACCAGGAGGACGCCTGGGATGAACCAGCCTCTCCAACCCCCACAGCTATTTCATTCCTTTCTTTTTTCTTGCCTCTCCTATTTCTTCCTCTTTTTCTGCCTGGGGATTTTGTCGACACCAGCAAAGGGAAAAAAAAAAAAATTAATAACAGAGAAAAGCTACGTGCTGTGCTGGCAGATTGCTCAGGGCGCTTTGTCTGCTCTAATCCGATTGTGCCGGGGAGCCGCCGCTCGCTGCTCCCCGCGGCCCCCAGCCAGCTCCTGACCCCGGGATGGCAGGGACGCATCGCTTCGGTCCCTGCGGTGGCTGGGAGGGCTGAGGAGTGGCAGAAACGTCCCTCCCCCTTCCTGCACACTGATGTTTCAATCTGAGCATTAGGCTGGTGCTTGGCGAGGAGGAAAGGGAAAAAAAAAAAAAAAAAAAAGAAAAATCGATTGCTGAGAGCAGCTCTGGGGAATCCTGCAGGCAGCCGGATGGAAAATACCTGCAGAGCCAGGCTTTTGCCCAGCAGATCGTTAGCCTTCCTTCGAGGGCACGGACCTTTGCTCCCAGTGCTGGGGAGTCCGGTGGCACTCAGCACCGGCATCTCCTCGCCTGCCTTTTGGGCTGCGGCAGACAGACCGCAGAGAAATTCAGGGCCACGTCCCCAGCCCCGCTGCCCGCCCACGGCCCGGGCTGCCCATGCACCTCCCTACCAGGCTCTGGTCCTTCGGCTTGAGGGGCGTCGTGCTCCGGCTAGAGGTGATGGAGGCAGGGCTCTCGGGCATCTCCCGGCGGGCTGGCGGGAGCCGGCTGCTGGGTGTGCGGCCGGGGCTGCTGGGCTCTGAGGGGGGGTCCTGTGGGAAGAAGAAGAAGTCGTCTCTGGGGAGCGGGAACCCTGGTCCCTCTGCGCAGGAGGGCAGGCACAAGAGAGGCCCCGGAGAGCCACCCCCGCGCTCAGAGCCCAGCAGGGACCATCGAGCCCCCATCCGCTCCCCCCGTGCCTGCCGGGCAAGCTGCTCATCCGGCTTGCTGTCCCACGTCTGCCTGAGAGGTGTTAACAGGGAGCATCCACTCAGAGGCCTCAGCTCCGCTCCATGGTCCCCTGGATAAGAAACCTCCTTGATTTTTTTTCTCTTTGAACAAAATGAGAGGTGACAGCAGATTCGGAGGATACTGGTGGCCATGGATGGTTTCACAAGGAGGGATGGTGACCAGCACACCCAAGGAACTGAGAAAGAGCCCCTCGACAACATTTCAGAGGCAAGGCCACCCATCAGCTCTTGCACTGCTACAACCATTCAATTAGGGCTGTGATTTTTATCACCATAATTACACCGATGAGCTGGTTTTATAAGTGTCATTTTCTGCAGAAATCCCTGCTGATGTTCCTTCCAGGGCTTGTATTTTCTTGAGAAGTGGCAGGAGGAAATAAAAAAAACCCCAAAAAAACCCAAACCACATATGTTGTCCCTCCCTCAAGTCTTCCAGGGGAGGAAAAGGGATGTCCCCAAAAACATCATCTCTGCCAAGAATAGCCGGGGCTGGGATAAAGTATGGTTCTATCTGCCGTGGTGGTCAGGGAAGGTTGTACCGGGAGTGTCTGGCAGTTTGTTTGCAAGAGCCTGAAATTCAGCGTACCCCCTGCACCGAGACACGGACATGGGCTTGGTGTGCTAAAGTCAAGGCTGCTCCGAGGCCAGGCACCGGGGGGCTGGTGGGGCCGGGGGGCTTGCTGCGAGCTCTCCTCCAAAAGCAGCACGGCACGCCTGCCTGCTCCTGCCACCTCCGCGCGCGTGAGCTGCCGGCAGCGAGCCCAGCTCCCTGGGGCTCTCATCACAGCTTATCAGCCTCCCCATATGGGATGCCGCAGGAGAGGGGCTGAAGCGGGGTTGTGAAGCGGAGCCAAGCCTGTGGCTGGCAAAGCTGAGCCCGGGCTGGCACAACCTTCAACCCGGAGCACTGCGAGTCGGAATCGGCCTTGGCTGGCGCAGAGCGGGGCTGGCACGTGTCCTGGCCGGCTGCTCCTGCCCACCAGCAATGACCCAGAGCCTAACAAAGCCCAAAGCTTGGGAACCAGAGTCCTACACCCGATGACTACAGCTTGAGCTGAATATCCTGCGAGGCTTCAGCGCGCCCTTAAGGGCATGGGCTTACCTCATCCACCACGAGGTTGCAGTCGCTCTTGTCCCCATCGCTATCCTGCAAGGGAGGAGGAACCCAGAAAGGCTCGGTCAGGAGCGGGAGAGGCCGGACCAAGCTCTGGGCTCTGCCCCACAGGACCCCGGGCCAGAAGAGAAATCCCATTTTCCCCTGCACATCGCTTCTCCCGGAACCACACCACACCCCGCACGCAGCGACTCGGGGCTCTTAATTTTGTTTCTTTTGGCAGGATTACAGCCCTCCCCACTCGGGGCAGGCACAGAGCTCCCCAGTCACCTCCGGGGCCCAGGCCATCTCCTGCGGCCACACTCTTTGGTGAACTCACATAATGCCCAGGCAGGTCCTTCTCCTCCCGCTTCCGCTTCAGCCCCGTGCCTCCCGTCCGCTCCTCGTCCTGCAGGCTCTCAGGAGGGGAAGCAGAAACGCTCTGAGACAGAGAGGGGAGAGGAAGGCGTGTGAGCCGGCGGGAGAGCAGACGGCTCGCAAAGCCCTGCCAGCCACGTTTCCTCTCTGGAAGAGACCTCCCAGCGCCACCGGCTGCACCCAGCCCGTGTCCAGCATCCGGCCAGCTATCTGTGCAACCGCTGCCACTGCCGGCTCGGGGGACAGGGGTCCCCTTCCCCCACCGAGTAGGTGTCAGGGCTAAAGGGGGAGGCACTGCTCCCCCACCCTGTGCAGATAACTGTGGCATCCCCTTACTGGCATCCTGTGCACCCTTGGCCAAGAGTCCTCTAAGATCCAAATGTACCTGGGGGCAGAGATGGGGTTTAGTCTGGTGCTTTAAGCAAGGCTCGGAAGACGTTTCCAGACCTCTGGGTTCTAGCCCAACTTCATCCATTCAGCCCTAATGGGGCAGAGAGAAGGGAAGCAGGATGGGGACCGTCCCTGGGGGTTCGCTGCTCACAGTCTCCTAGCGTGCGCAGAAGGCAGCTGTACTTTTAGGGTGCTCAGAGACTCACCCGCACGCAGCCCCAACACACTACCACCTCCCTTTCCCAGCCTGCTCCCAGAACGACTCCGAGGCGAGCTGCCATCACCCCTTCCCCTGCCCTCTGCCCCAGCCCCTCCGTCAGCCCATCACTGCCTCCACCCTGGCAAAGCATCTCCCTGGCTGGCGGGCAGGAGGACGAGGGAGAGGACAAAGCTCTGCCGAAAAACCCCAAAGCCACAGGCTCCCCTTCCTTGCCAGAGCAGAGAGGTGGGCAAGGGAGCAGGGGGACAACAGCCCCAGCCGGAGGATGAGCCCCGCTGTGAACCACTCTGGGTGTGAGCGTCTGGGTGGGACAGGGGAGGACAAGGAGTCGCAGTCGAGTTCTGCATGAAGCCAGGAGCTGAGCGAGGCAGCATCCCCAGCGCGGCTGGAAAGCAGATCCGCCCCTTCGGGAGATAACAAGGCACAGCGGAGTGGAAAATCCCCATCGGAGACATGTTTACTTCACCTTAACCCTGCCGCTGCAGGAGCCAGCAGGCTGGGAAGCAGGATGGGACCCGAGCAGGACGAACGTCCCTTCCCCGAGATGCTGCCAGCAGCCGCAGGGGCGTCTCAAATCCCCTCCCGTCCCCCACGCTCCCTGCTCGGAGGATGACAATGCAACCAAGTGGTGCCTGCCCACCCGCACCCCCCTGGCTAAACCAGAGGAACACCAGGCTGACGCGGGTTACCAGAGAGGCTGTCCTTCCTCCCAGGGCAGCCAGGGTGCTTGGCCTGGGGCAGTTTCTGGGGCATGGCTCCCCAACCTTCCCAGGACTGCTCTGCAGAGCTGTTCGTGCAGGGGGTCGGAAAGAAAATGCCCCATCCCAGGGCTCCCACGCTGTCGATTGTTTCCAGTACAGTAGGATTAAGAGCCTCAACACATACAACCATGGAGCAGAAAGGATGCTCCCTGTCCCCTGGGTGATCTCTGGAGGAGGTACCCGGGTGTATATGGGATCACAGGGGTGATCCATCCTACACATCTCTCCCTCCTCCTCTCCCACCTGACTGCAAGCCTCTGAAGATCAATGCCCATTGCTCCCAGAGGGGCTCGTTAACTCTTCCTTCCCCTGCCTGTACCAGGACCTGGAGCTCCAGCTTACTGCAGCCCCAGGGCCTGGGAAGGGGGTCACAGACTCATGACAGGCTGGAGGGTATCTTAAAAAGGAGGGTGCAGCCAAGGGTTGCAGAGGGGCTGGCAGCACCGGGCTTAGGTAAGGAGACCTGTTCAGCCTGTTTCCTAAACTCCTTGAAAACACCACAGCTGGTTATTTTGGGAGCAGCCCTTGCCCTTTAGATCCTTGCATCAACAAAGACTCTGAATCAAGGTGGCCCAGAACCTTCAGCTACAAAACCCTGACGCAAACACAGCCCATCCGAGCCAGCAAAGCAAAGGAATGGGGGCTTACAATAAGTAGAGCCCCTCTGTCTTACAGTCTCCGCTCAGATGGTCTGGACTCCCCTACATCCCTACGCAAACACATTTGCCACTCAGTAGCTCTGTTCCACCGTAGGTACGGCTGCGCTTCAGCACGTCACAGCTGCATTTCAGCACTGCGTCCACCGTGCACGCGCCAGGGGAGCGGACGCCAGCTCAGGTGCAGGAGCAGGTCTGGAGCCTGTGCATTCACACCCCTCGGGCTCGAGCTGGGTTTGCATGTACAAGTGCTGTTCACCAGAGGGACCGGGCTGCCGCGGGAGCCAGGGCAGAAGCGCTGGGCCCTGCTCAGGGGCGACGGCACAAGGGCTGGACACTTTGCCGTGGATAAACAAGGAGGGGAACACACAGCTGGATGTGGGTCAGGGCCCCCCTTCATCAGGCTGGCCCGGAAGGAGGCTGCTTCTAGTCCTTGGGGAAACCAGCTCCACTGAGAAATAGGAATGACCCCCAAATTCCTCAAATCCAGAGACTTGGCCCAGCCTTGTGAGGATCCCCGCGCTGCCTGCGGGAGAGGGCAGAGCTGCCCCAAGCCCCCACCCACCCCCAACGTCGTGGTATGCCCTTACCTTCTTGCCATGCTGAGCCCTTGCAAACTCAGTACCCAGGGGAAGGTCAGTCCTGGGAGCCAGTCACCCTAGTCACTTTGTGTGCAAACACAGACATGGGGGCAGGGGGAGATGTCTCCTGCTCTTATCCACCAAGCCGGGGAGGGAGGTGGAGGAAGGGGGCTCACGCATCACGAGAAATTGGTGGGAGACCTGGAGCCTACAGCAGAAAGGGAGCAGGGTGCCTGAGCCGTGGTGTACAAGGGAACAACACGGAGCTGCTCTGCCCATAGAGCTTCCTCCCCTCCCCAAGGAGCCCCACAACCCCAACCTGGCCCCGCATGCGACCAAAACCCCGTCCCTGCCGCCGCCTGCCCTTGTGCTGGGCTGTGCCTCACAGGCTGCCATCAGACAGAGGACAGCTCGGCTACCTCTGGGCTGTTTGCTTTGAAAAGGTCAGGAAACAAAACATTCCTGGAAATCCTACTGCGGGCGCTTGCCAAGGGAGCCGGCCGCAGCGCCTGCAGAAGACGCGGCCCCTGCGCCTGCCCGCGCTGCCAGCCCCAGCTCCCAGCGCCGGGCTGCCCCAAAGCCGAGCCCACTGCTGTGCCCGGGTGCCTTCCCCACAGCCGGGCTCCCCCAGCACCCGCAAGCCCTTCCCAGGAGCCAGCAGCCAGCTCTGCCTCCCGCCTGGACCCCGTTCAAAGTGACTCTGGGGGCTGGCAGGCTGCCGGGCAGGGCTCTGCGGAACGAAAGCCTGTCCACGTGCCCACGCATCGAGGCCAGCTGAGGCCACCAGCCCGGCCAGAGCCAGACGTACCGGCACGACTTACCCGGTTCGGGGTGCGCTCTGGAGCCCAGGCGGCAGCAGGGAGAGCATCCAGGCAAGTCCGTTGGCGAGGCAGAGGGGAGGAGAGGAAGAGGCTGTTAATGCGGAGGCTGTGCCCCAAGTACCTGGGTAGGGAGGAGAGGGAGCACTGCGGGGCAACGCGGGAGGAGACAGCGGGACGCGGGCTGAAAAAAAAATAAATCACACCCTATTTCCCACTTTGCCCATCTGCAGCATGGATTCTCAGATGTCTAACAGAAGGTGAGCGCATCGGTCTTCCTCAGGGAAGCAGGGGGATTCGCTCTATCCACCCACCTACTTTCAACACATTCACTCCAGCTTTGGAATCTCTTCCCTGGACATCGCGTTGGGTCCAAGGCTGCCAGGAGGGGATGAGCCGGCTGGCCAGCTGACACCTCCTGAATCACACCCATCCTATTTCCTTAGGAAGCCATGCTAAAAAGCCCTCCTTGGAAACTCTTTGAGGCTTTTTTACATGCACAACAAACCACGTCCGCCTCCCCAGGCTCAGACAAGCAGTGCCAGGCATTTGCTACAAACCTAAGCACGAGGTCACGGGCTGGGATCTAGCAACCCTCCCCGGTTGATTTTCACTCCTAACAATCACATTGGCATTTGAAGAGAACAAGCTCATCCCAGTCTCTGCTGGCAAAGGGAGGCAGGTGGGTATCAGGAGATGAGGGACTCTCCACGTGGGCGGCTGCTCTGAGGCTATGGTCAGCATGAAGCTGGGAAAGGGGAGGGAGAGCATCCGGGTGCGTGCCATCAGCACTTCAGCCCTGGCTCAGCTTGATCCACACCAGCTCCAGCTAACTATGGCAGAGCACCAGGGATTAACCCAAGCCATATGTAGCGTTTCACTTTTTTTTTTTTTTTTTTTTAAAGGAATGCTTCTGGGTATCTTTGTACCCTCTGCCACAGCTGGATGCCCCTGCCAAGGAGCAGCTCAGGGCTGTGCACGGCCGGAGCTGCTGCTGGAAGCACAGGCAGCGCAAGCTGCCCGGATCTCTAAGGGTTAAGGCAGGCACAGCACAGCCTGCTTTTATCCTCTTTCTGGAGTTTGTTTTTCTCCTTCGGGGGAAGGCCATCCTTAAAGAAACACTGACAGAATTAAAACTGCAGACACCTGCGTACAGGGGCACAAAGCAGACACGGACGGTTTCCTGCTGCTATTTTCACCACCTTGAAGTCTTACCAGCAAAACCGGCTCATTAGGAAAATGCAACAAACCCCTCCGCTGCCCAGTTTGGGTCCTGTCCCAGCAGCATTTCCAGGCCCTGAATCAGGGACACTGGGAGCAGCCAGCACCATCCCCAGAGGACTCTGCAGAGGAGCATCACTATGGCTGCTAAATTTTACTGCCCGTTTCTATTCTACGGAGCTGCCCGGAGCTCTCTGTTCGTGCCTCAGTCTTCCCGTCAGCAAAAACGCCCGATGTCTGCACTCTGCAGAAGGTGACACGAGCTCAGAGAGGCTTCTCCTTCGTGCGACGCTTCAACACCAACAAGCCACCAGCAAAGCTGGGCGGTGTTATTAATTTGGCCCAGGCCCGCCAGTAGCATTCACAGCACTGATTTAACGATGATTAAATATTGATGATGTTTGTAAAGCACTTTGTGATCCTGATAGGAGGAGGCACCCATAAGGATGAGGAATTATTGCTGTTTACAAGGCACCATGCACGCAATAAGGCTCTGCTTTCTAAATTCCTTGCTACAGACCTGTGGCTCCCACAATTTCTACCAGGGGCTTGCAACTCTTATTTTCCCAAGTCTCAGCCTTGGGCATCGGATCTTGACCTGGTGTAAACCTTAGCGTAAATAGAGGGTTTCTCTGTGGCGGTGATCTCACGCCCTCCCAGCTGCCTCGCGGCTGGGGGAACCTCACACACTGGAAATACCCAGTGGAGCAGGAAGACCCATGTGCACACACACGCGTGCCCAGAGCCCTACTGTCCGGCGCCTGGGGTACGCGCGCAGCTGCCCCCCGCACGGCTGCGCGCCATCGCTGCACGGCCGCTGTTCCCCTGGTCAGAACTAGAGCCGGCCTCCCCGGGGCTGCACGTGTTTAATTAGCTGGATCTGACATTTGCAGTGCTTGCCGCTCCCCCCGGCCCCAGGGAACAGCTGCCAGGCATTGAGGAGCCCTGAGAAACAGGCAGAGCAGGCAGCAGGATCCCTCCCAGCGCTGCCAGCGCACCTCCGGGACATCTGCCCAGCACTGACTCAGCCAGCCTTCGAAGGGTTAATCCAGCTGCGCTTCTTCCCCTTACCTCTGTTCTCCCCATCCTGGGCCACTCTGTCCTCCTTGGCAGCCAGCTGAGACTGTGCCATCAATGCCCCTGAGAGGGCCAGGAGCCCCGAGGTGCCGCTGACCCCGCTCAGGCTAGAAGGCTGCATGCTGGAGGGGTGGGGTGTCAGCGGGATGGGGGATGCGTGGTGGGAGAGGTGCTGAAGCTGCTGCTGCTGAAAGAGAAAAAGCAAATGGTCCTCGATCCGGGAGGAGACAGCCGCAGCCATGCCCGGCACCCCTCGGCTTCCCGCATGAACTGCGATGCAAAGCACAATGGGATGAGGCGCGACGTGAGGACAAGGAGGGTAGCGGAGCTGTTGAGGCTGCACAGCCCAGGTCACGTCGCCTGCCCCTTCCACCCAGGGCACCTCGAGTACCTCCCCGTCACAGGCGTGATCCCGACGCGTGGCAGATGAGCCCAAACCACGGCTCTGCCCTGCTCTGCTCAGGGCAGCAGGAGCCAGGGAAGATCCTAGAGGCCATCCGTCACCTTCGGGACACAGCGGCAAACTGTCTCACTGCAGGGAACCAGCCCTGGGCTTATCGAAGTAGTAAAGACCCTGGCTTGGCCCATCTCTGTATCGCACGGTCTGAACCCCTGACCGGGAAAGAGCCTTTGCCCGCAGCGGGACTCACCCCGACGATGCTGTTCAGCTCCCCCATGGTCACCTGCTTGGCCCGCTCCACAGCCTGCAGGACCTGCTGCTGATGCTGGGAAGGAAGAGAATGGGAGGTCACACCGCGCTGCCGGCCGGAGGGACCGCACAGCTCAGCATCGCCCCAGCTGCCTGGGGCTGCGCAGCCCCTTCTCCTGTCCCTCCAGCCCACATAGAGAGGTTTCCCCCCGCCAAACCTCCCGTTGTTCAGGCTGGACTCAGGTTTGCCCCTTCCCGAGGGCACTGAGCAGCCCGGTGCACATCCCCTGCCTCCCCTCCCTTACCTCCTGCGTCAGAAAGGGTATAATCTGGGCGCAGATGGCACTCAGTCTCTTGACAATCTCTGCCTGAAAGAGAGAGTGGGTATCAGCATGGACAGGAGGACTCTGAGCCCTGTCCCATCCCCTCCAGCGGAGGGGAGGGCAGCCAAGCACCCTGCAGACCCACGCAGCCTCTGCGGAGGAGTTAACCTCTCCCCACCCGCTGAGCGTAAATCCTCCTGCTGCCTCTCCGTCCCTGCTGGGATTTCCCAAGCTGCTGCCAAGGGAGGACTCTGCCCAGGGCTGTGGGACCCTCCCAGGCTGTCAGGTCCCCCCAGGCACACGGGAGGGAACCCGACTCCTAAAGCCCTCCGTGGATCCAGGCCAAGCTGAGTTCCGAGCTGTCAGTCCTTTCACAGCCCAGCTGGCTTTGCTCAGCCCAAACCCATCTTGGCTTTGTGGGCTGCCGCTCTCGCAGCCAGCGGGCAGGCTGGCAGGGAAGGAGGAGAGCGGAGCCACAAGCGCTGGCAGCGGGCCATCGGCATGCTGCTTCTCCCTCCCTGAACATCGGACTCAAAGCCAAGGGGAGAGCAAGGGGGACGCAAAATTCACACAAACAAATTCAGCCCTCTGCATCGCGCCAGCAAAGCCCTGCAAGGCACCAACGGTGGTACCTGCTCTGCCCTCCCCGCCCTGGCCCCCGCTCCCAGCCCCGCCGAAGCCCTGGGCCAGCCGGCAGCTCTCCCTGCTCCTTCCAGAGGGGCAGCGGGTGCAGAGCACCCCCGTACCTGGTCCCCTGCGAGCGGCACCGAGGCAATGCAGAGGACCTGGCGTGTCCTCTCCTCAGTCTGTGGCTACAGACAGACCCACAGCCCGGTCGCGTCCCCACCGGGGTAAGTGGCATTTCCCAACGGAAGGGGCTTTGGCTTCCAGCCCAGCCTCTCCAAAAGAAAACCCGCGCCTCCCAGGGAAAACTTGATCCCCCCACCCCAACCCGCTGCAAATCCACCCTGGCACTGGCAGAGGGATTGGCTGCTCTGAAGTGTTTTTTCATCTCGGGTTTCTGACAATCCCCAACAGCATTGCAGAGAGGTCAAACCATGCACAAAGTCGGCAAAGAACAAAGGGAACGTTTACCTGCTGCGCTCAAAGGCTGCCTGCGCCCTGGGGAACACGCCTGCGCCCACCAGCACACCGGTCACCCGCAGATCCCGGCTGCTGCGTCAGCCACCGCTCCAACGCCCACGTGGGACCCCGGGAGCCAGAGACACCCCCCCACCTCATCTGGACCTCTCCTGCCCACGCAGAGCCAGGAGCTGGACCTGGGTGGGCCAGGGCTCCCTCTCCCCAACCCCTTGGCCATCACCTCTGTCACCCTGCATGGCTCAGGCCACCCCTGGGTGCCAGTCCCACCCTTGGGTGCCAGTCCCACCCCTGGGTGCCAGTCCCCCGGCTGGAGTTCAAAGCACGTGGGGATGGCAGGAACGTGCTCACAGGCTCTTCGACTCTCCCTGCTAACAAAAGGAGCAAACTCGGAGGGGCTGAGCCAGCTGGAGGAATATGGCAGTTGACTTGCCACTTTGTCAGGCATTGGTCCAAACTAATTTCCCTGGCAGAGAGCCCGTGATGACTAGATTGATAAATCTGAAGAGGGAAAGCAAATTAACGCTGGAACAAAAGGGGAACCAGGGAAGGGTGAAAACACTCCTCTGGCTTCAGGGAAGGAAAAGGGGATTAAAAAAAAAAAAAAGAAAAGAAAGACAATCCATTTGCCTCTGGGCTCCAGCTCCTGCTGTTTCCTCCACTCTCCCTCCTGCTCTGAGGCCCCAGGAAACCGCTGCGGGGAGGTACGTGCGCGCACGAGGCTCACGGCCAGGCTCTGAGAGGTGCTTTGGGATGGCAGGGAGGATGCCCTGTCCCAAGGCACCTCAGTACCGCGTGTCCTGATAACTGCTGAACCCCTTTGCAAGCCAGTCCCTCGCACAGAGCCACGCTACGTCTCCCACGCCATTTCAGCTACAACGGGACGAGGGAGATCGTTTTCCAACAAAATCTCCATCCTCAGCCTCTTCCCTGCCATCCCCTGCTGCTGGCCTGGACCCCACCTCACTTACCTGCTTGTGCATTTCGATGTTCAGCCCGTAGGACATCTCATAGTACTGAGAGCAAAATCACAACACAACCTGGTTAGGAGCTGCCCAGAGCAACTGGCCCAGCCCTGCTCCCCGCAGCTGAAACCCCACCGCTGCTGCTGGGGGGCTCCCTGTTCCCCCCCCCCCCCCCAGCCCATGAGAAACAGCTGTCCGGCACCCCATGGGCCGAGACCCGTGCCAAGGTAGGGAGCAGCCACAGTGCAGACTGTTTAACACCTCTGATGATTACACTGCGGTTTCTGCATTAGTTTAAGCCAGAGTAAGCCAGCCCCGTCGCCGCCCCCCCCCACCCCATCCCCTCCCGTCCTGCTCTGTCCCTTCCCACTCCTAACCCAGACGCACTCCCTGATGCGGCTGCCCACCTAGTCACACAGGTGGCCATGCCTGAGCAAAAGCAAAGATGACATCGGTGACACCTTTCACCAGTCCCTAGTGACTCCGGCAGTGGTGACAGCAGCGGACTCTGTCCCCTCGCCCCCGAGAACGGGGAGAAGAGGCGACCAGAGGATCTGCTGTCCTCCAGCAAAGCCCATTTCAAAGGCGGCAGCCCACCTCTGGGAATCCCTGAGCCTCCGGGATACGGGAAGGGATCCCAGCTGGTGGGTGACAGGAACGTGCCCTGCAATGCCGATACAGGCTAGTACACCCCTGGCCTCACGGACAGGGCCATCGTCACCCAGGGGATGGGGGTTGCCCAAGTTTAGGTCTGTTTGCCTTTTGGATGGCATAATTTGAGTTCCCCCTTTCCCTGGAGGGCCCGTGGTGTCAGCTACTGAAGGAGAAGGACCGCTGCTCCAGCTCTGCGATTCCCACCCTCTTCCAGGGTGTCCTTCCAGCAGACACCCCCCCTCCTGCCAGGGCTGCGGCAGAAGGCCTGGCTCTGGCTGGCGCCCGGGACGGGTCGTGTCAGGGGCTGTTAACCCTGCAGCTGCAGAGCCTCCTGCCCTGCTCCTTCGAAAGGCAGCTTCCCCTTCCACCCAAAACATCGGCCTTAGGGTATAATTTCCAAGACGCACCCCCCCTTGGGAGAGAGACAGGAAGGGGGGGGGAGATGTCTTAAAAGGCCAAACAGAAAAAGGGAAAAAAGAAAATAAAAGAGACAAAACCTATGGCACAATTCCTGGGCTCAAGCAGCATGGAGTGGCAGCAGACATCAGCAGAAGAGCCAGCCGTTGCTAGGAATAACGATTAACTCCTTCCTAACTCACGCACCCCCCAGCCTCACCACCCAGGCCAGGCACCCCCCCAGCAGGGGTGGCTCGGGGACGCCGCTGGCCATTTGGGTGAGCGGCTGAGCAGAGCCCCAGAGCCTGGGACTTCACCGGTGGCAGTCAGGGATGCTTTGGGGGAGGCAGGGGGGACAGGGCAGGGGTTGCTCACCATGACGTAATGTCTCTGCATCTCCGTCTTCTCGCTCACCAGCTTCTCGCATTCCAGCTTCAGGCTGCAAAGAGGTTCCACAGTTTTCATTCATGGACCCGCATCTCCTGCCCCGTCCTCCCAGTTCCCATTTTCCGCCCCACAAAGCTCAGCAAGCTTGGCACATCTCCTGCCTCCCCACAGCCTCGTGGGGCCGTGGGGGTGTCACATGCCTACCCCTAACCCGTGTTGCCATCCCTGGGGGACCCGGACCCCTGCGGCTGTGCTGCCCACGCAGCCCTGCTCCCTCCTCCCCCCCAGTCTATCGTACCCACTCGGTGCTCCGTTCCCACAGCACCGCTGCCGCCCCCTCCGCGTCGCCCTACGCCCGGCTCAGCTGGAGGAAACGAAACTGTGGGTGGTCTTGCCACTGGGATCCCCACTCAAGACCTGGCACCCCAATTTGTGCCTTCATGCTACCCCTCAGCCTAGATCCCTCTCCCGCTCTTCCCCAAGCGCTCTTTTCACCGGGACCCCTTTCTCCACCTTCTCCCACCCCAATTCCCCCCCTGGTCCGCACCCCAATCTCCCCCCATGCCCGACTCCCCTCTCCCCAGGCCCTCAGGCCCTGTTCCACCCCTTCTCTGCCCACAGCCCTGCCTGACCCCCGGCCGCCTCCTGCCCCTTAGGCCACCTCATCTCCCCACCTCCCACTCTCCGCGCCCCCCCCCATAAAACAGGGGTCCCCCACCCGCACCCGCTTTCCCGACCCTGCAGCCCCGCTCCGCCGCCGCCCACCTGTGGTACTGAGCCTGCAGGAACTGAAATTCCTCCTTGATGCGGTCGCAGATTTCCAGGACCGAGAACTTAAAAGGCTGCCCGGGCTGGAGGGAGGTCTGGGGAGAGACGGCCCGGCTGGCGGCTGCGGTTCCGCCGCGCTGCCCTCGCCATGCCCGGCCCGCCGGGCCCCCCGCCCGCCCCGGTACTTACCGGGTGCCGTCCCTGCGGGAACATCCTGAGGGCCCGAGCCCCCGCCCCGGCCCCCCCGCTCCCCGGCCCCTGCTCCCCGCCCGTCTCTCCGCCCCTGGCAGGGGAGCTCCCCCCGCCGGGCTCCGGGGGTCCTCGGGGGTCCCTCGCTTCGACGCCGGCAGCGGGAAGGCGGCGGGGGCGCCGAGCGGCTCAGGCGGGGTGAAGCCGGCTGCCGTCGGGCGGGCGGGCGGGGGGAACGGCCCGCCGGCCGCGGGGTCTCCGCTCGCCCCCCATGGGGGCCGGGGGCGGGAGCAGGGAGGAGGCGGGAGCGGGCGGGCGGGAGGCGCCGGCGGGGCCCCGGCGATCCCCCGGCTGGCGGAGCTGCCGCCCGGCCCCGCCGGCCCCGAGCGCCCCGTCCGCCGGCGCCCGCTTAAGGTGGCGCGTCCCCGCAGGACTCGGGACGGCGGGAGGGAGCGGCTCTGCCCGGGCGGCACCGGAGCTCCCGCCCCGCGGCGGCCCGGGCGATCGGTAGCCCGAGGGGGCGGCGGCGGCGGCCTCGCTGCCCCGACCGCACGCTCCCACGGGGATGCCGGATGACCGAGGAGGGGCCCGGGGGGAGGGCCCGGCCCTGAAGCCGCTGCTCCGGGGCCGAACGGAGCCACCCGGGAGGCGTCCGCCGACACCGCTGCCCCAGCCCTCCGCGCCTGCCGGAGCCCCGCTCGCTTCCCCGGGCTCCCCCCCCAGCTTCCGCGCGGCCCCCAGCGCGGCCCCACTCACTCGCGCGGCAGCCCCACAGAGCCCTGCCGTGGGGCCGGGCAGAGGCGGGAGCGGAGCCGCGCCGACAGCCCTCGGGGCCGGGAGCAGCCCCGTCCGCCGGGAGCGCAGCCACCGCCCCCGGCCCCGCTCCGGGCGGACACGGCACCGGCCGGCGACGGGGCAGCGCGGGGGCACCGAAACGGCAAACGAAGGCGGCCCGACAGCGCCCGGCCGAGACGGGGACCCCAGGGGCTACGGGGACCCCAGGGGCTGCCGGCCCCCGGTGCATGGCGGCGCCGGTTCACCGCCGGCCGGGCCGCCACGCTGCGGCCGCGCTCGCCCAGCGGGGAGTGGGGGGGGAAGAGGGGGAAGTGGGTGCGGGGCTGCAGAAAGTGCAATGCCAGGGAGTGCCCCGGGCTCGGCCCCTCGTCTGCCCGGGGCGGCGGGGGGCACCGGACGGCGGGGCGGGAGGGGGCGGGACAGGCCCCGGGAGCGCTCCCCCCCCGCGACCCCGCTCCACCTTAACCAGCCTCACGGCCCGCCGCGGCGGTGGCTGCACCTGCCATTGGCTGCCGCCGCGGGAGCGCCATCCAATCGCCCTGCCCCGTTCCCACATGGGCTCGTGACGCCACATCCCGGGAACGCCAATGAGAAGCGAGTGGATCGCAAGGGCCCCCCCAGCGGAGGCGCCGCGGGGCACGCTGGGAGTTGTAGTTCGCTATTCGCGGCGCCGTGGTCAGCGGCGGCGGCCCGGGACTGTCCCGTCCCACCCGCGGCCCGCCGGGGGCTCGGGAAGGCGGGGGGCCCATTCCTCTCGCGTGGGCACGGCTCAGAGCCTTCACCGGGCCGGGGCTCCCGCCGCGGGCGGTCCGGGTGGGTGGACTACGCGGCCCACAAGGCCTCGCGGCGGCTACCGGCTGCCACTCAAAGTAACGTGGGGCGGCGGAGGCCGGGGCGGCGCTCAGCGGCCGCGGTTCGCGGGGAGGGGGGGGCGCGGCCCGGACAGGCCGGAGCCGCCGGGCTCAGCGTCCCAGTGCGGGGGAACGGGGAAACCCCGGCGCCGTGGGGAGGGAGGGAGGAAGGAAGGAAGCCCCCAACCGGCCCCAGGGCCGGGGCGCTCGGCTTTGCCGCAGAAGGTTCCCGGTGGCTCCCGGAGAGCGGCAGCGGGTGCCGGGTCGGGCTGTCCCGGCCGCGGGAGCTCCGCGCTCGCCGCCGCTGCGAGCCCACGGCGCGATTCTCGGGCGCGGCCGTGCCGTTAAGCCGGGGTCGGCAGAGCCAGGGGCGGTCCCGCCCTGTGCGGCAGCCCCCGCCCGGGGTGAGGGAGGGGGGGAGCGGGGAGCGGAGCGCTGGGCTCGGTGCGCCCTCAGCAGAGGGGCCGGCACAAGGAAAGGGCCGCCCCCGGGCTCTGCCGGGGAGCAGCGCGGAGCTGGGAGCCGCTCCCGGCCCCGGAGGCCGCCCCAGCCCCTCGCCAACATCGTTACCCCCCGGGTGGGGCCGCGGCCGGGATCCTGACCCCTTTCCCTCCCCGGCCCCGGCCGGGTCACGGGGGCCGCTCCGGGCACAGGCCCCGGCCCAGCGGGGCGGCTCTCCCGGCCTGGCCGAGCACCCCCACCCGGGGCCCTTCCCTATCCCCTGCGGTCCCTCCTCGTCCCCCCGCAGGCCTCCAGCTGCGGCCTGCCCTGAGGTGACCGCGTGTGGGGGTGGCAAAGGGAGAGCGGGGAACGATCCGGAAATACTGCAGGAACCGGCTGCACCTGGGCACCGCACGGGCAGGCACAAGGTTAAATATTTAATGCTTCACATTTCATCCTAATCTTTTATTAATCGCGTTATTTACTTGCCGCACGCTGGCAGTGACCGGAGCGGGGGGCGAGGCGGTGGGCACCGGAGGCTCTCCCGGCCCCTCACGCCATCCCGGGGCTGCCGGCTGCCACCGCCCCCTCCCCGCGGTGCCCCAGCAGCGACCGGAGCCTTCCCAGGGCAGCAGACAGGCTGGCAGGGCTGAGCCCCAAACGCACCCCAAGCGATCAGCCGGCCCCGGCCAGCCCCGGCCTTCCCTTCGCCTTCCCCGGCCAAAGGCGTTCACCGGCCAAATCCCGCGCTGCGGGCAGGGGCGGCTGCTAGCCCGCCACTTTGGCCCCAAACCGCTTGAAAAACCTGCCTTTTGTGTAAGCACATAGACATGTTGTGTATATCATATATCTGCACGTGAATATACATATTTTAATCCAAACGTAAAGTTTTAGATTTTTTTTTTTGCTTGCCTTTTTAATTTTTGGGTTTTATTTAAGGAAAGTTTTTTCAAAAGCTGGAAATGTTTCAGATCGCGTTTCAAGGGAAGGCGAGACTGAGAAGATGTTTTGCAGCATTTTTCAAAACTCCTTACCAAAAATTGCCGGTTTTCCTTAGGCAGTTTCAATGCTCTCCTGTCTTGGAGAGTGACACAGGTAAACCTGGAACAGGCAGCTCCGGAATGAGGGATGTCACATGCGTCTTCATCACCCTCCATTAATGATTGACGTGAGCCCTGGAGCAGGACAGCCTGTAACCCAGAGATTAATTTGCTTCAGCATGTGCTTGGACTGAGGAGAAAACAACCACAGTTAACCCTTTGTACCCACAGGCCTCTGGATGCAGCGGCAAAGGGAGCTGGTCCCGCTCCTCCCTCCGGGCGCAAGGACACGAGGTGCAGGCAGAGGATGCAGCTGAGATCAGTCAGCAGAACCGGACCGAGCCCGGGCTGCCGCTGCAGGATGCTCGGCCGGGGACCCAGCCGTTCTCTGTGGCAGCCACACAGTTGTGCCTGGTAGCGGCAGCGCTTGGAAGAGCCCCAAAGGACGAGGGCGTTTGAAATCCACGCCAGGATCGAGAGGCGAGTGCTGTAAACAGCCCTTCTGTTTATAACCAGCAGAGAAAGCAAACAAGCCTGGGCTTCGGGACACTCGGGAGCTCAGTTTGCCGTTTGAACCCAGATCCAGGCAAAACAGGTTGCTGCTTCTGGAATTACCCCGACGGTTTTACCTTTCAGCTCCCTCCCCAAATGCCAGCCTGGGGTATCGGAACACGCAGCCTCCTGCCCTTGCCAGGCTCTGTGCCGTGGGTCGTCATTTCTCTCCCCGCGCGCCTCCTTCGCGCAGCTTCCCATACCCAGCACATCTCCAGAGCGGACGGTCAAGGGCAGAGACCATCACGTTTCTCAGAGATGCCTACAGGTGACCAGGGCTCGCCTCTCTCGGGCAGCTGAAGCCTGCACGTGCAGTCTGTCCTCCAGCCCCCGGTCTGAAACCCTCCCGGGTGCCCCTTCTCCCACCTGCTCTGCTCAGCTCTGCTTTGCTCCATCCCTTCCAAACGCAGGCGCTGGGGCAGGTCGGTGGCGAGGAGCCGCGTACAACCATCTCGCGTCCAAAGGGGCTGCTCTCCTAGCGTAAAGCTGCTGTGTGTCCGGTTTTGCAGATGTATTTGCTGGCCTGGCAGGAGACCCCTGGGGACAGGAAGGGAGATGGGGGCACGGCTGGGACCCGCAGCGGCCGAGGATGCCCCGTTCTTTGCAGACTGTTTCCCTGCACCTCCCTCTTCGGGTCCTCGTGGGTTTATGGCCCGTTATGTTGCACATGGGCAGGCTCAGCCCTGGGTGGGCTTTTTGGCAGCCAGGTGGTGGGGGGGTTTGCACGCAAGGGTTTTTGGGTCAGTAGGGCCATTATGGGGCAGGGGGAACAGAACAGGCGTCACCAGATTTAGAAGATTCAGATTTTTCCTTACGGGGACTCAGTCAACTAGTTTGCCTGGACTGTGGAAGCAGGGAGCAAAAAGAGGACTATGACGTTTCCAAACCATCCTGTTTCCAAACCATCCTGTTTTCAGCTTCTCACTTGCATACTTGAATGAGGAGCCTTGAACTCAGTGGAACTGAGTTCCTGGCACCCTCAGACAACATGAATTGTCCTGGGCACTTATACCAGCAGCTGGCACAAACAGGGGCCTTATCCTTGCTGGAGTCTGTCCTGGAATGACCATGAGATGAGAAGGGAAACTGAGGGAAAGGACTGGCAGCAAGTCCTCAAGAGCTGAGCCAAAGCTGTACTAGAAATCAAGGTTCTCCAGTCATGCTCCTGGGACCAAACCACAGGTCCCTCCATCCCCAGGACCCAAGTGCTGTCACCTGCTCTTTAAAGCCACGTGTCCCCAGAGCATCTTCAAGGCAAACCACGTGCAGGAGCTGAGGTGGGGGGGGTGTCTCTCCTGTCCTGCCTCGGCAGGGCCCCCAGCACGTTGCAGAGCTGATGCGCTCCTGCCTGCAGCCCCTGCGCCCCCCTGGGGTGCCAGGGACACCCCATCACCACAGGGCTGTGGACTGAGGGGAGGGACGCCCGCAAGAGAGATACGGGAGCCCTTAGAGCAACCCCGCAGCTGACAGACTCTCGTCTCTGGCACGGCCTTCGATCTGTATGTTGGCTCCTGTTTGCACTTACCGGCTTTGAGTGGTTTTTAATTATTGATGCCTCTTTTAGCTTTTATCTCGTGCTCGCTGCAGCCAGGAAGGGCTCGGCGTTCCTGCATTAGTGATGAATTGGGAAGGAGGCCCTGCTCCACCGCGCTGCAAAGCATTCCTGGCTTGCAGGCTGTGCCATTGTTTCAAGCAAAGCTGCGGTGAAAAATGAGGAGAGCGGGAGCGGGAGGGGATGTGGCGGAGGCGATTCCCGCTGCTGCCACGGAGGCAACAGGGATCTGTCCTATGGGAAAAAGCTGAAAGGAATGGACCAAGAGTCAAACAGGTGTGAAACCTCCTTCACCCAGTGAAAAACTGGCACCTGCTCACCTCTTCGAGGAGGAAAGATGCTGGTTTATGACCCCCTCCAGTGACAGGCAGGTGGAAGGGGAAGAGATGTGAGACGCAAGAGTTTTGCCAAGCCCCTGGCAGCTGCGATCAGGAATCGATGTCAAACCTAGGCTAAATGCCGTGCTGCTCTGTGGGCAGGGCACGGGGCGCTGACAGACGGGGTCCTGCCCCTACCCTCCGGGCTCAGCTGGCTCTCCATCCACCGCAGCTGAAAGCTCTTTGGACAGCGGGCCGGTGGCTCTCACTAGGTTGCTCTCTATCCCTCCCTAATGAGCCAGGGCTTTGCCAAGCTTTTCCAAGGATCCAGGTGCCAGGAGAGCTGGTTCTCAGCCCGTCTGCCTACGTCCCTCTCCCACTCCTGTATCACAGCCTCTCATGCACAAAGAGAAGGGGTTTCTCTGCCAGGAGCCGGGCTTAAGCCATCCCTGATCAGCTGAGCTTCGGAGGCCCCGCATCACCCGCTTCTCTGCTGCCACGGCAGGAGAGGGGCTCATGGCTCCAACCACGAAAGAGCTTACAAGGCAGAGCAGCCTGTTTGGAAGGAGAGAAGCTGTTTCCTCAAGTTTGCAGCTGCTGGGAGAGTCTCGAGGGAGGTGTGTTTAACCCTTTTTTTGCTGCTGGTATGGGTTAGATTTGCAGATTTTTTGGTATGCAGTTAGATTTGAGCCCAAATCTGGTAAGGTGCCCAATGAAATGACTCTCTTTGGAGATCCAGAAGCAAATCCGGCGGTTGCAAAGAGAGTCAGAATGGAAGCACGGGGAACTGCAGCACTGCTTGTCCGTGGGACATCGGGGTGCCTCTCGGGGTGCCTCCCACCATCCAGAGAAACGCTTTGGGTGTGAAGCCAACGCGCTTCGGGAATGGATCACCAGGGGAAGCAGGAGCGGAGCACAAGATTCAGCTCAGCATCTGCTGGGAAGTTCAGGGGATTTGGAGAGCCCAAAAGCTCTGTCTTTATACTTTACAGTGGGTTAGTCTCCCGCAGGGAGCAAGGAGATATCCGTAGCCTAGTCAGGAGTGGCTCCCCAGCCCCAGCCTGCTGGCAGCTGATGATGCTCAGCCAGCAGCCTCGTGGTTTGTTCGACCCCTTGCCCACCGAACCGAGGCTGCTAATTAGCTCTAACAACAGGGACGTCTGTTTCTCTGAAATTGCCAGCCTGAAAACACCCCAGACCAATTTCTTCCTAAACCCTCCTGCCTTGCACATCCATCAGGAATAACATCCACTTACGGTGCTCCCTACCCCCAGGCTGAGTTTGAACCGGTGACCTCGAGGTGAAAGCGCTTGAAAAGCTCCAGCCCTCCCCACAGCCAGCACGCTCCCAGCGGGGTTTTCAGCAGCACTTACGGAGCAGAGATGGTTTTAGCAACTGTCGCATCGCAGCAGCCCTTGGCCCGAAGCTGTGTTGGCCTTTCACATCAGAAACCTGCTCGCTCAGCGTCAGCGAGGCCCTTGGAGCAGCCGCAAGACCACGGGGTCAGGCTGCAGCTATCAGTACCGTTTCAACCGGCTCCTGACCGGGAACCCCTGCACAGTACAGTGGAGGTGATGGTGGTGGACCTGTCTGCCTGTGCTCTGGCCCCCCCAAGGGCACTGAGGTCAGGCCAGCCCCTGCCACGCAGCAGTAGCTCCGCTCTCACCACGGGATCTGCGCTCTGGATCTGTTCCCCGGCAGCCGAGCAGCCAGCGGCGACGGCTGCTTCCCAGAGCACAGGCAACGGCTGCGTCAGGAACATTGGGCCCCACGCAGGGCTCCTGGTTTGGCAGGGGACAGGGCTGAGACCCCCCCCAGACAGCCTTGCAGAGTCCCAGCCAGCAGCTGGAGTTCCAAGACCACCAGAGCCATGCTCCTCCACAGACTTCGCCCGTCCCTTGCAAGTCCGTGCCAGGAGCCCTGCCCCAGCCACCCCTCGGTCCATGCTGGCGAGGCATCACCTGCAGATGACGGGAGCGTTGTCAAGCCCTCGTGCTGCCCACAGGCTCTGTAACCCATCCAAAGCCACGACATGGCTGTGCCAGGCCTGGCCAGTGCTCCTGGGATGATAGGACACCGTCCCCTCTTTGCAGCAGGCTGGTCCACACTGGAAGAAACCCATCAGAAGCAGTGCCAGGGAAGGGACCGAGCGGAGCCGCGGCCCCGGCGGGCGTCATGCAGCATCGTGCACCTTTCCTCAAGCCTCTCCCACCCTGGACCCACTGCAGTGGACACGGTCCCAGCCTGAAGTGCCACCACTCCAGAGCCAGAAGTGGTCCCAGACCTGAACCAGTTCAGCAAATCCCATCAAATCCCACCCTCGGGCGTTTGGCCTGATCTTCGCCCAGCACCAGCAGGACAGAGGCACAGTGGCTGCTGTTCACCAGGACCCCCATCTGCACCACCACAGTCCTCCGACCTTGGTGGGCAGCTGGGGACACTGACACACACACACACACACACCCTCCATGGCTTCCTTCCCAGGGGAAGGAAATTTTCCCACTCCAGCTGGCTTGGGAGATACAGAGGGGAAGATGTTATCAAGGCAGAGCAAGCTCTGAAGCCAGAGGACAGCTCTAATTATTGAGAGCCAATTCCGTTACAGCAATCTCAGCCCCAGGGCAACACAGGCCAGATTTTCCAGAGGGGCCGAGTGCCACAGAAGCAGCTTATCCTCTGCACCCACAGGAAAAATGAATTATGCACGCACAGAGCAGACCTGCGGCAGCCCACGGGGCCCATTCCCATGCATTACCAAACCACACCGCTCCTGCTCCAGCGGAGAGCCGACAGCCCTTGGTGGCACTTTGCTCCAGAGCAGATGAAAAGCAAGGGCTTTTCATCCAGAGAGCTCCCAGGTCCCTTTCACCGCTGCCCACTTTCACCTTGCTCTCCAGTTTGTTTTGGCTTTGCACAGGCATCCTCCTCGCCCTGGCTCCAGCAGACTCAAGCCAAAGCTCTGGCACAGGCATGCAGCTCCACAAGGATGCCTGGGCGAGGGACGGTGCCCTAGAGTGGGATGCGGGCAATGAAGATGGTCCTTGTTCAGCCAGCAGCTGTAGAGACAAGAGCAGGAGAGAAGCCAGAACTAGAGGTGTCAACATTAACCCCCTCCTCCTGGCTCATGGAGAAACTCCAGAGCCAGCCCCCTGCCCCAGGAAGGGCAGCGACGGCACCAGGTAAGGCAGGGACTGGTCTGGGACAGGCTCAGCTGGAGGAGGGAGGGCAGCTCCCCTGGACATCTCCAACAGCCCCCGGGAACTGTGACAGCACACGGGGAAACCAAGGCAGAGTCCAGGGTTAGGCAGCAAAGCTACCTCGTCTCCCCCAGCGATTCCTCTGTCTAGGGGTGGGCAGGAGAGGGAGGGAAGTATTTTAAAGTCATCCCAAAGGTGGCAAGAAAGCAGGCAGCAAGTCACCGTTTTAACCAACCTTCTTATTTCTTTATTTGAAAGGCACAGCTTGTACGTCCTTGATACAGCATTTTCAGTTCCTCTTATTATAGGTCAAGTGATTAAACACAAAAAGCAAAACAAGATCTTTCTAAAGGACTATATACAAACACCAGATTATTATTTAATTTTATTCTTTTTTTGTTCCATTTTTGTTTTTTTTAGAAGACACGCTAGCGCACGGAGATAAGAACAGAGAAAGCTGCTGTATCCTCTACAAGGAGCGGGGGCGCAGGGAGGGGGGAGGACCAGGAAAGGCTCTCAGTCTGCCTGCCCCTCTGCCCAGCCACTCGAGCCCCCCAAAACCGGGTGCTATGCCAAGGGAGAGCAGGTGGTGGGGGCTCCCCCTCCAGCCCGAGGCCAAGGAGCAGCCGAGGAGAAAACCGGCGGCCGGAGCGCATCGTACTGCCGCGGTGCTGCAGGACTGGTTAAGAACAGATACATGCAGAACAGCAAGGTGCCGGCCTGGTATTAGTGCAGGAGGGGCGCAGGGAGGATGGGGACAGGACCGGGGCGATGCGACGAGATCAAGAGCGCTTGGGGAGGGAGGAGATGGTTTTGGGGCAGGGATCCCAGCAGGGAGTTGTGCAGAAACTGTTAGGATCGAGGAGCATCTTTAAATACCAAGGGGGGAGCGGTGGGGAGCCACGTGGCACCGAGGAGTTGGGACAGCTGGGGGGCAAGCAGCCCCAGAGCAGCCCAAGCCAGGCTCTGGCTCGGCTCTGCGACGGAGCGGGGACGGGGAAGCCAGGCTGGGCACAGGGAGAGCACGATCGGCCACACGGTTACTGCTATGGCGCTTGCATTGCTGCGGAGCAGCCTGTCCGCAGGGATGGCGGTGGGGGCATCCCCCAGGCACTGCTGCCCGTGGGAACAGGCCTGGCGAGCTGCCACCAAACGCAAGCCCCCGCGATTCTGCTGCACAGCAACTAGAGAGAGATACTGCATCTTGCATTAACCTGCCCCCCCACCCCCCAGACAGCCCCCTCCCCCTGGCCCCCCATTCACTCTAATCTGATTTCTCCCCGTCATCATCTTGGTGGGCATCCCCGTCATGGCCGTTCTTGTCCTCCTTGGAGAGGTGAGCCTGGGAGCCCAAGGCCGAGAGCGAGAGGAGCCCGGTGCCGGCGCTGACAGCGGGGAGGGACGGGGGCTGGAGGCCCACGGGGAGCGGAGTCAGAGGCAGAGCGAGGGCTTGGAGCTGCGACAGCTGGTGAGCTTGAAGCTGCTGCTGTAGAGAATGATGGACGGACAGGAAGACAGGAGAGGGATATTGTCATTTTGAGTGCACTTGGACCCCAACCCAAGGGCCTGCGCTGCCCAGAAAGACTGTGCCAGCAGCCAAGCTTAAACCAGGGACCTCAGGGTCCTGGAGAGCACCGCAGCCTCAGGGGAAGAAGAAAAAAAAAAAAAAAAAAAAAAAGAGGTTCTAGAGTCCTTGGGCTGTGACAGCCTCAAGAGAAGACTCAACAGTGTGTCCCCAGCACAAACACACAGCCCCTAGCCTCCAGCATATCTGCCCTCAGACTCTGGCATGCTCCAAGGCTGCAGTTAAAGCCCTCCCGACCTCGACCAAGAACAGATGGTGTTTTCATATCAAGGAGCTGCTGCAGTTCCTGCTCAAAACCAAAGCTCCTCTCTTGGCACCTGCTGGGACAGAGCAGGAACCCATGCTCCCCTGCGAATCCGTGCCCACGTCCTTACAAAACTGGACAAAACAGCCCCATGCCGGCAGGGCCAGCCCAGCACTCACAGCCTCACCCCAGCAGGGCTGCAGCACTGCACGTGGAGCAGCCTGCTCCGAGCACGAGGGGCACAGCCCCAGGTCGTGACTCCCCTGCCCAGCTCTGTCTCGAAGGCCAAAGGCACAGATTCCCATCCCTCTGAACCCAAATGAAACGTGCATCACGTACACGGATGATGGAGTTCAGTTCTGGTGCCGTAACCTGCTTGGCTCGTTCAATGGCTCCCAGGACTTGCTGCTGATGCTGGTGCGGAGAGAACAGAGGAATTCAGGGTCATTTCTAGCATCGCAGGGAAGGAGAACAGGGACCCAGCCCTGCTGGGTCGGACACACACACACGTACGGTATCTCAGCTGCTAGCACCGAGATGCCAGGGCACAAAGGCAGGCTGGTTAACCCCACAGCTGGGGACACCTGCACGCACTTCATTTGTGACAAGGACCTTACACCACTGGGGCCCGCAGTGGTGAAGAGCAGGGAAGGAGGCACGCTCGTTTCGTTCCAGTTCCTCACCACGGGGTTAAGCAGGTCCCCTCTTACTCCCACCCTTGTCCTGCTCCGCACAGGCGCAGCGCTCATTGGCTAGAAGGGCTCTAAGGTGGGCAATGCCTCTCACCCTGCCGTCCCTCTCCTACTCAGACCTGATACAAAATGAGACCCCCTAACAAACAAAACAAGCCCTAAAATCAGAAGCTCTTGGGAAGCATCCTAGGTCCCAACTGCAGCAGCTGGAAGATGCTGCTGTGGAAGAGCCCAGCACGGCTGCTCCAAACACAGGCAGGAAAAACAGCTGTATCACGTATTTTAAAAAATAAAGGACAACTGTACTTGCTCCTTTGAGACCACAAGGTCTCCGAACACCAGGTCTGTTCATTGCACTCCAGCCAGTAGATTTTTCTTTCCATCTTGGCAGCAGAACAGGGTTGGGGAGGGGGAAGGGGTAACACTAAGATGCAAAAGGTTTAGTCGTGGCTTAGTTATTAGGCAGCTCTGATCTGATCAGCAAGCCACTTTGTCTTTCCCCGAGAACAGGTGGGTGAGAAAAACACAGCCTGTTCCCAACCCCACGTGTAACCCAGACCGAGAAACACAGCTTCCACCCCACAGCTAGTCCTGACCAAAAAAAACCAGCCATGGGAACAGCCATGGAGTTTAGCCTCTGCAGGGTTGCGTGGGGAGATGGACAGATACAGCACTAGAGGTGCTTCATCTTCCTCCTGCCTCAGGCAGACACTCCCAAGTCCTCCCAATTAATTTCTCAGGGGAGTGGGAGGAGCCCATCAGCTGCATTAATTAATGAGGCAGAGGAACCAGATCTCAAGGATGAGCCATATGGAGGTATTTTTTTAAATGCCCCCCTCCCCCAATTAGCCACCCAAAGCTCCCACCGCCCGTGCAGAAGTGGCTGATGACTCAGTAATCACAGGCAGGAGAGAACAGAGCCCATCTTTGTCCACAGCCATCAACGAAGGGGACGGATGGGCATGTTAACCACCGCCCAGTGCCTGGGGGGGCTGCTCGAAGGCCTCATCCCCACGCAGGGGCTGAGAGCGAGCGATGAGGCTTCCCAGAACAGGGCCAAGGAGCTGCCCACGCAGGGGGGGAACCGTGGCACCTCGCTGCCCCGCAGTGGGACGGGGGCCTCCGCTCCCCACTGCCAATGTGCCCTTGAGCCAGGGCCGAGAGGGGGGACTCACCTCTTGCGAAAGGTAGGGCAGAACCTGTGCGCAAATCCCATTTAGCCTCTTGACGATTTCAGCCTAAAAGGTGGGAAGAACAGAGAGGAAAGGCATCAGGTGGATCGGGACTGACCACCCTCAGCACCGGCTGCCCCATCTTCCCCCTCCACAGGCAGAGCCAGAGCCCCTGAACGGCCCTACAAAACCCACACTCCCCTCAAAGATGCTGGCAGCGTCCTGGTGCCATGGAGGGGGGTGGTGTGTCACCTCATCCCCAAGGCCCTTCCCTACAGTTAAATGAATCAATGCTGCTGACTGCAGAGAGCAGGTTTTCAATATTCTCTTCCCTCTCCGGGTCTCTGATACTCATTTAACAAAGTCGGGAGCAACCAGAGAGGAAACTTATTATAGACCCAGGTGGGGATGTATTGAATTACATTTGCCATGTGGACGCAGACACATGCTGCCACCACTGAGACCCCTGCTCTGCCCCAGAGACCAGCTGCTCAGCCTCCTCGGACTCTCCCTCCCCAAAGGCAAGGGTCTGCTCGCTGCCAGCCTGCCCGCAACCGAGCTGCAGGACTGGGGCTATTCAGGGAGACCACAGGGACCGCGCAGCTTCTTCACTGGCCTCATACAAGCAGGTGGCAAATTTTGGGGTGTTAAATGCTTTTCTCTTGGGAAAGAGTAAAGCTACCAGCCCTTTGTAAATCCCTTTCCAATGGAGTCAAAAGAAAGACAGAGCCAAAGGGTTCAGGCACGCACCAAAACTGGCCAAGGGGCCCCACCGGCACCACGGGGGAGCAGACTAGGCTGGGAGACAGTTCACGGGACAACAGTGAGGATTCGTGGCTCAGATCCTTTACCATGATGCAGGTTTCCCCAGGGAAGCCAGTCTTATGGGCTTACCAACGAGGGTGATGGGACTGGAGGCACCGAGTGCCTTTGTGGGGAGCAGAATTGTGTTAAGAGGCTTATAGCTTGAGCCACGACACACAGACGACTTTGTGACTGGAAGCTGAAGCCAGATAGAGCCAGGCTCAGAGAAGGCTCATGTTGTTAACAGCACAGGTAATTAGCCACTGGGGATAATTAACAACTTCACCACCACCAAGGGTAATGAACAAACTTATCCAGGCTGCAGCAGAGTCTCCATCATAAGGAGGCTTTCTTAGAAGGTCTACCATTACGTTTCCTAATCACAGCCCAAGAGAAGTGCACTCTGGCCTGACTGCAGCAAGGGCCCGGGGGGAGCCAAAGGCTTTTCTCATGTCGGGGTGATCACAAGAGCCCTCCCGGGCACTGGGGAAGGTGGCAGGGCCAGGAACCCAGCTGGGGCCTGAGAGGAGGGCTGGGAGGGACCTGGGTCATCTCCTGCACTCCACCCTGGGTTTGCATCTGCTGACTAAGGCGCAGCTCCAGGCCTTGCCTGCACTGCCTCGTCCCATGCTTAAATACCTGTTCAGGCGCTGGGGAGAACCAGAGCGTGCCCACAGCCCAGAGTGGGAGCCCTCAGTCCAGCACCGTGATCCCGAGAGGTGTGTGGGGGGGTCCCCCCCGCATTTCGAAAGCAGCTCTGACATTTTACAGGCTCATGGCATTTCTAGTTCCTGAAATACCACTGAAGTGACAGAGGGCAAAGCACAGCAGACAACCCACCCTCCCCGAATTAGAGCACTTGGAAATGCCTTCCCCCTACCTGTTTGTGCATTTCAATATTGAGCCCGTAGGACATCTCATAATACTGTAGAGCAGGGGAGAAGAGGAAAAAAAAAAGAAATTGTAAGTTGAGGCTCGGTACGGCAGTGCTGTGAACTACTGCTGCTTTCCTGGCAACGTCTTCTACAAAGGCTGGGCAAGGATGGAAGGAGAGAAGAGGCCAGCCCTAGGAAACAATGACAGCAGGAGGCAAACACAAAGATCCTCTCCAGGTCTAAGGCAGAAGCACAGAGCCCAGGTGCTCCCTGTCCACCCTGCTCCAACCTCACACTGCTGCAGATGGAGACCCAGGAACTTGCTGACTGGGCCCCATGCAACACCCCTCACAGACACCTTTCAGCAGTCCGCATCGAGGTGAGAGCGAGTGATGCTGCTTCAAACCTGGAAGAAGGCTCAGGGCTCCACAAACTTCCATATCCACAGCCAAAAAAGAGGCAGCCTGACTCTACAAGCTTTGCCGGCCAATATCCTAAAGCCCATGCGGCTGCTTCAGCCACAACTTCAGCCCAACAAGTGGGCTTCATCTAGCTGCACGCAGCTCCAGCTGTTTTGGAAGAAACTGTGGGGAAACACCCCCCCCCCCCCAAAAAACCCACCCAGAAAACCCCTGCACAGCAGCAACAGGCAGCTACAGAGCAACCTATTGGCAGGAGAAGCTAATTCCTGACCCCTGGAAGAAGCTGTTTTAAACCTGATGTTTGAGAGTTTAGAAATCTCCTCCCTCAGCTTGCAGGCTGCAATCCTGATTCCTCCAAAGGGAAAGAGAAATCCACATCTGCATTCACTGAATTCAAGGAGAAGATCACAGGCGTTTGGGTACCGACACCACTAGTCTGAGAAGCACCCAGCTTGGTATTGCCATGATCTCAGTCTGCTCTAACACTGCTGACGGCTCTCAGGCTTCTTTGCATTCTGAAGACTGAGCAGGAAGCAGGAGCCCGACCCCCAAGCTGCTAATTGTGACTTATTCAAAAAATCGGAGCAGCTGGAGCAGCTTTGCACATTCACAGAAACCCTCCTCTTCACTTCCCATGACTCGCTGTGGTGGGGAGCAACAGCAGCTCTGTGCGACTCCAGCTCAGCCGCACAGACAAGGCAGGAGCTGCTGCGCCTGCAAAGCCTCGAGTGCTGCACAATGAGCAACAGCCCTTCCCCTCTGCTGCTGACCCGCTGATGGTAACCTGAATCAATTCTGGTGACTGTCAGCATTAAAGAAAAAAAAAATCTCAGACACACCTGGAGATTAGAGTCTCCATGCAGGCTGCAAGGCCCAGGAAGCAATCATTTATCAGGGGCAGGCTTCTCCATTAAAATACAAGGAAAGCTGTGACCTCTTCTCCTTGTCCCCAGCCCCAAGCACGCCTTGCTCCCCATAGCCTCAGAGTCTGGGCACATGGGCAGTACAAGAGGATGGAGGGGCCAGCTCCCTTTTTTTTTTCTGGTTTTAAAGCCCTAACTCTGCTCTGAAGAGCTGCTGTATTAATTTCTACATCTTATCTCTTCCTTCCAGGGCAGGTGCAGCAGCTGGCAAGCAGGCACCAGCTCATCTTTATGGACAGTATCACAACCTCCTGTTAACTCCTTGATAGGAAAGGAACAGACCATAGCCTTGCCTGGCATCCCTCCCCTCTGCTACAAGGGCTCTTCCACGCGCGGGAAGACAGAGGCATTACCTGGCAAGCAAACCATCACCTGCCTACAAGAACATGGCTGTTTCCTGGCAGATTTCTTTAGAGAGTTACAGCTAGACCTGCTGCCCGCGTGTGGCGCCACGTCTCACGTCTTTACCAGGCACTGCCCTGGGATTTGCACACTTCGTGCTGCGACACACGCACCGGTGAGACGTGCTAGCGCTTAGCACCGTGGCTCCGCAAGGCTGCCAGGGTCACGAGAAGGTACAGAGGATTTAGTTCTCGCACAGCAGCTGGTTTCTGCTTCCAACTCCCACCAGGCTTGTGGGGTTTCCCAGCTTCACAACTCCTCAGAGCACTGCTTTGTCTTGCGCTGGCCATGACTCTCCCAGAGTCCCCAGACTGCACACCAGCACCTTGCAGCTCCTTCTGGGGTGCACAAGAGCTCTCACTTCCCCCGAGGCACAGGGAGCACAGTCAAGCAGCCAGTCGGTGGCAAGGCCAAGGACCGCACCACCACCCAGCAAGCAGTCAGCCACCGGGCCCTTCAGTTTTCCACGTCCAACAATTTTCTGCTACTTCCCGCATTTCAACAATCCACTGCATGCAGACAACACAAAATATAAAAAAAACTCCACTTCCAGAAAAGCCAGTGCCGGCCTTGCGTAGAGACCTGCCGCTCCACCGAGCAAAGGCTCCCTGCCAGGCAAAACCCAGGCACAGGCACCTGCTCACCGCTGGAGTCCCCACCCGCGCCACCCACGCGCTCTTGGCTGCTGGGGCCGGTCCTTACCATGACGTAGTGACGCTGCATCTCCGATTTCTCACTGGCTAGTTTGTCACATTCCAACTTCAAGCTGAAAAGCCAGAAAACAGTAAGAAAACCACGAACAGGAGGTAAGAGAGTTGATCGCCACGGAGCAGCTGCTTCCTGCATGGCCCCATCCCGGCCAGGCTGGCTTCTCAGACACCACCGTCCAGATTGCAAGGGGTGGTCGGAGCTGGGCCGCACTGTGCTGGCACAGCGGTAACTGCAACAGAGCCCGCTCCCAACTTCCCAGCCGGAGTTCCACTAACCCACGGTCAGAAGCAGCACAAGGCTATCCACCAGCTGGACACCGACCTCCCCCAGGCAAATCCTCCCGGCGGGAAGCAGAAAGCTGGGCAGAAGCAGAGGTGGCTGCCTAGGGAGGGGTTTCCCTTTCCTCAAGGGATCGCTGGCAGCTGGGGACAGCTTCTAGCATGGGTTTGTCTGCAGCACTTGAGATGCCGCAGTACAACTTCAAAACCAAAGCCATATCCATTTCTGGCTGGTGGTGGTGGTGGTGGGAGGCCCAAGTGCAGCACATCCCTCCAGAAGAAAGGATTTTTTCTCTCCTTTAGGTTCTTCACACCCTTCAGAGAAAGTGCCGCTGCTCCCAGTGTTTTATGGGACTCCGACTCACCAGCCGACCAACTGCAGCCGGCATGCGCTGTGGTTTTATGTTTCAAACAAGAAACAGCTTCACCTACAAAACCCCTGCTTTTTTTCGAGCAGATGAAGTCTAAGGGGGTGGAGTAGGGTGGGAGGATAGCCTCCCTTCCAGCGGCCTGTTTCTTGAGCTCCCCTGCTCCCTCGCCAGCACTGCCCAGAGACATGGGGACACCAGGAAAAGCCATTTCCCAGCAGCTCTTCTGCCTGCTCCTGCCGGAACGACACCACCTCAAACCTGCGACGCAGCCACCCAGCAGAGCCCGGGCTGGGGGGGGAAGGCAGATCGGGAAGCTGCAGCCACACGGCACCGAGGCACGTGCCACAAGCGGCACCTCGCAGCCTGCCAGGCCATGGCAGAGGGCATCACCCAGCGGATTTAACCCAAGAGCTTCACGTTTATTTCAGACACGCACACAGAGCAACAGTCACAAGCCAGCTTTTGGGTCAGGAGAAGTATTTCCACACACACCCACAGAAAAGCGGAAGCTTTTGGATTTAAAGTGCTCCCTGCAGCATTTGCCGTCCAAGAATGGCAGCCAGCAAGATGAACCGAGGAAAACTCCCAGCAAGACACGGGAGGCCTGGCAAGCCTCCGCGCGGTCCTGGCCGAGCGGCGCTCAGAGGAAAGACCTTGGCTGGAGAGAGAAGACGCACGTTCTCCTCGCTGGACTCCCAAGCGAACACAACTAATCCCCTGCCTTAGGTCCTCCTCTAGCCAAAGGTGACCCAAGCTACGCGACCGGGTGCCCTCCTCGGCGTCCCCGTTTGGTCTGCGCAGCAAAGCAATGAAGCAGAAGAATCAGAGCGATTCTTGCGTGCTGTGTCAGCTGTGCCAGCCCAGCAGAGGCTGTGGGCAGACCCGGGCCGGGCCCACAGGAGCACATACCTGTGGTACTGGGCCTGCAGGAGCTGGAACTCATCCTTGATGCGGTCACAGGAATCGGAGGTCGTGAACTTCAGCTGCTGCGGCAGGTGAGAGGAGCCCTTGAACAACAGGAGACAGCGCTGGGTGCCGGGGGGCAGGCAGCCTGCCCGTCCCACCCGCGCAGCAGCCCCGAGCCCACCCTGGTCTCGCCACCCCGGGCGGGGCCGGGACGCCTCGCCTCGCACCGGGCAGGCCGGGCCGGGCGGCGAGAGGGCCGACGGGGCACTTCGAGGGCCAGTGCGCTCAGGCCCGGGACGCGCCCAAGGTCACCCGTGGGGCCGCTGGCGCCCGGGCCCTCCCCCAGGCGCTGTCTCCAGCCCCGCCGCCCCTCGGCACCGGCCGGGGAGGTTGCGCCGGCGCGGCGCCCGGCCGGAGCTGCGGGGCGGGGAGACCCCCCCCCGTGTCTCGCTGCGGGCGGCGGGAGGCGCTCGGTCACCTCGGCCGCGCCGGGGCCGCCACAGGGAGGCCGGGGGGGGGCCCCGCGCCGGTCCGGCCCGCGGCCCCCGCCGCTCCCCGGTGCCCGGCCCCGCCCCACGGCCCCGCCGCTCGCCCCGGTGCCCGGCCGCGCGGGGCTCCCGCGCCCGGCCGCGCCGTACCGAGTGCCGGCTTTGTGGAAACATCATGTCAGGCTGCGGCTCGGCCCCCGCACGGAGCGGCCCGGTGCCGCCGCCCGCTCCCGCGCCCGCCGCGGCTCCCCGAGCCCGCCGCCGCCGCCGCCTTTGTCCGCGCCGGGCCCGGCCGCCCCGGCCCCGCGGCCGCCCCGCCCCGGCCGCGCCGCTCGCCCCGCGCCGCTCCCGCCGCCCCGCCGCCGGCGCCTATTGTCTAATGGCGGCTGCGGCTCCGGCTCCGTCCTGCGGCTGCTCGGCACCACCTGCCGCCGCCGCCTCCCCGGGCCGGGCGGGCCCACGGCCGCCCCCGCCCCCGCCGGTCCCCGCCCCCGCCGCGCGGCGCCGGCAGCCGCGGGCACCGGCCCGGGCCCGGCGGCGGGTTGCGGGCGGCCCTGCCCGCTGAGGGCGGCGCGGGTCTCGGCCGGGCCGCGGGAGCCGAGCGGGGGCCCGGGCCGGGTCCGGCGCGCCGATCCGAGGCTCCGCGCGGCCGCCCGGGTCCCCCGTCCCGCTGTCGGGCACGGCAGGGCACGGGGCTGCGGCGGGACCGGCCTTTCCCCCACCGGCGCCTCCTCCCCGCGCCCTGGTCCCCCCACCCTCACCCTTCCTGAGCCCTGGCCGTCGCAGTCCTGCCGGGGCTGCCCGGCCCCCCCGCACCCTCCCGGTGCTGCGGGCTGTCGGATGTTGCTCCCCTTTCCCCGGGTCCCTCCTCGCCGCCGGTGCAGAGGCAGGAGCCCAGGCTCACCACCGGCCGCAGCGGAGGTGCGGGGCGCTGCCCGGTGGGGCCCCAGGTCCGAGGCGCTGCCGGCCAAGCCACCGCAGCCGTTCTGTGCGGAGGCCTCGGGTTTACCCGGGACCGGGGTGACTCTGGGCCTGAAGGCTGGCAGAGGTTTGCAGGGCACACCGCGGTACCCGCAGGCCCTGTCGCCAGGTCACGGGAGCTCCGGACAGTGCCGGGTCTCGCTCTGCGATGCGGCTTCTCGCCTTTCTTGGGTCTCTTGCTTAGAAGAGCGCTGGCCTACCCAGTAAAGATAATTCTTGTGGCTCCTGGCATTGCATCTTTATTAGATGGCGTTGGAGGGAAGGGAAAGCTTTGCCATTAATGAAGCCACCGCTCGTTTCTTACAGGTTCTTAAACCTGATGTGACACCGCAGGATCTGAACCGTGCTGGCAGCGCAGGGGATGCCATCACACGCGGCTCAGTTTCACATCCTTCCCCAAGCGGGAGAACGGGGTTTGTTTACACAGAGGTTTTGTTTTGCTTTATTTCAACCCTGCCTTTGCTGAGCGGGAGGGAAGGCGAAGGGAAGGGAATTCACCTGCAACTGGCCCCAAACAAACCTCCCATCTCCAAACAATGGAAAATTCTGCTCTGGATGCAAACTTTGGCCCTAAACCTGCTGCCTGAGGAGCAGACCCTGCAGTTTGTGTCCTGGGGGATCGATTGCATCCCCACAGAGAGCAGAGAGGTGGGGAATTTAGCCACAGGCTTTATTGCTGGAAGGACTTTGTTGCCATGGGGCCTCTTGCAAGCCACGCACACAAATGTGCCTGAGCTGAGGCAGGATCAGGTCCTTGGAACCCAGCCTGAGCATAACAGGCAGGAATACGGCTGGCGTATGCGAGCGCGCAGGGAGCTTTCATCAATTTCAGATGCTGTTCTGTGTCTATCTTTAAAAATCAGTGCATTTTCAGATTAAAAATAAAACCCTACACGTCATGACTCCAGCAATGCGGGCTGGGCTGTTGTGGTATTTATTTTTAAAGAGAACAATATAGCAGCTGAGTTATTGTGACACCTCCTGCATATTGTGCAGTAGCTTTTTCACGTCGACATCTCCATATTAGTGAAAACTGTGACAGCTTCATGCCAAGGATTATTAATAGTGCAGGCAGGCTTTATGTCCCTGCAGAATAAGGGTTGGAAAACAGGGTAGACCGTCTCCCCCCCAGCTGATCAGCATCTCGGTTCCCTTTTAACACGTAGAGAAACTGAGCCACCCTAGCTTGGGCTTTGCACAGGGGCAGTGAGAAGCAGTTTGTAATTGGTGTGTGCAGGACTAGGTCACTGCTGTCCCCTTGCAAAGCTGAGGTCTGTCTCTCTGGTGAGCTCTACCTTCAGCAGGAGGCACCGGAGCAAGTCCGGAGCATGTCCTGTGTTCCTTGCCAGGCTTGTCACCTTGCTGCCATGTGAGGGGAAGGAAGGGACAATGGGATGCAGAAGGGTTTGGCCCTCGGCTATGTGATGATTCAGATATGCAGTGCCTAGATTGAGAGCTTTACCATCCCTGGCCCCGGCACAGAACAGACTGGCCTTGCAGGTGATAGTCCCCACTCCATTAGAGGAATTAGGTATCTATTACAGAGATGATTATGTTAAGCGCAGAAGAAATGTGCAGCATGCAAATGCTGTACTTTGAATCGTGTGTTCGAAATCAAGGGCTGTGGGTTCTCTCCTGCACACTGCAGTGGGAGCGCTGGTGCAAGGTCTGTCGCTGTGATCCCATGCGTGTGGCCACTGAGAAGATTCTGGGCTGGGCCAGCTCATCTCGAGGGGAACACTGGAGTTTGGGATCCTCTTGCACGGCTGTTGCCTGCGGGGCTCGCACCGTTCAGATCACTCCTGCTTCATGTGCAGAAGGGCTCTCGCGTTGTTCTAAAAAGTTACTCCTTTTAGTTAAAAAACCCCTGAGTGCCTGCCTGGGATGGGAGGTTCACATTTGCTGCTAGTTTGGAAGAACAGATTATGTGTATTCCTGCAGCAGCTAGAGACCTAAGCCACAATGTCCACTGCCCTGTGCAATATGTACACGCACATAAGAAGAGGTGGCCCTTAAATATGCAGCAGGATGTTTCTCCCATTTTATACACTTTGCCCGTCTTAGAGGTGCTGAAGGATGATCTGATGTGCTGTGCCTGCAGAGGGGTTGCTGTCTGTTAGTAGCTTTCCCATCCAGGATATTGCAGGGGTTGGTCATGATGCGGAGCAGGACAAATTTTGAGATGAGATCTCCAGAGTGGATGTCTTGCCTTCTCAGTCCCCTTGGGTAAGACGAGGAGGGCAGCTGGGGCCAAAGGCACCTTCTTCACCCAGTGGTGGCTGCATTTTAGCACAGCTGTGTACACACTTTTGTGAAAGACTCGGGAATATCTGTCTGCCTGCCAAGCCAGGTAGCATCTCTGCTCTCCCTTTCCAGCTCACCACTTCATTGCTCATCTAGATATTATAATTTCTTCTTTAACTTGAAAGAAATTTTTTCCAGTTGAGATAAAGCAGCAAAGTTGCCACATAGCAACCTGAAACAACAGATATTCCTAACAATGGTACTGTCAAAGCTGTGAAGCATTTGTCCTTGATACAAGCAGGACCAGGCTCTTCCTGTGGTTGATGGACTTCTTTAAACAACAATAATATTACAGGAGTAGATTGAACTTCCCAGAAGACGGTGCGGAGGCACTCTTCCTGGGCCGCCAATATGAAGCTTCCCTTGGCTCAGCAGCATCCACCCTCCATGGCTCTGCCACGCAGCCCCCCCAGCTCACACCCCGGCCTCCGGAAAGGGCTCGTGGTGCTTCACCAAGGCAGGTGTTGGGGGAACGGCCAGGCAGCCACACTGCCAGCTTGCTGGCAGCTTTGGACCCAGCCGGGCTTCCTGGCAACAGGAATGTGCATCTCAAGTCTTCCCTTGATCGCAGTGAAAGCACGGGAGCCCTGCTCACGCTGCCCTGCGCTGCCTTCCTCTCTCTTTGCAACAACTCACAGTCACTCCCTTCCAAGCGGGAAATGAAATGTTCCTTTATTGGCTTTTATGTTGGCTACAAAATGTTCCATTTTATCTTCCCCCCCCCCCCCCTTGCTTTCTTCCAGGAAACACACTAATTTATGGTATAATCTTGGCAAATCCCAATCCAGGGGAACACAAACTCGCTTGTGCCTAGTAAATGACTCTTTAATGGGCCCGTCTCCAGCCTGGCAATGTATCTGCATCTGAAGAAGGGGCAATTATAACCTTGCCCGAGCAGTGGGCCTGCATGTGTCAGCAGGGGTGAGTATGGCCTGGGCACGGCAGCAAAACAGCGCGCGGAGGAGCCTGCCTTAAACACACCCTGGTAAAAGGAGGGGATTCCCACCTCAGACCTGGCTCCGGAAACGAGGTTTTTTCCAGTGCAGGAAAGGAGCTCTGAGCACGTGTATAAGAGCTCTCCGAGAACCAACATTTGTCTGCTACGAGGCTGTTTTACGGCAATGTCGGAAAGCTGCAGCTGAAGTGGATGGATCCCCCCCGTCCCCAACACCTCAGCTTCAGCAAGGTCATGCCAGGCTCTCGCTGCCCCCAGGACTGGGTCAGGCTTGGGCTGAGCTTGCAGGTGGGTTTCCAGGGAGTGTGTCTGCTCCTAGGGAAGCTGGACCACCCTTTGGAGGAGCCACAGAGGGCAGCCAAGGACTTGGCTGCTGACATTGACAGCTTAGTTGAGGGCCTGACACTGCATGGCGACTTGGCGTGGGAGGCTGGCAAAGGGGTCTCCAGGCCAGGGCAACCAGGACACGGGGGCTGGAGGAGCCTCTTCCACCTCATGGCACCCTGCTTGACATCAGCCTTCCAGGGAGGAAGGTGCCGTGCCTGCCTTTAGCATTGCTCCAGGGCACTGCGGTATGCGTGGTCATCTCACGGCACGCCTGCTGGCCTTGCGCCTGCCCCCAGCCGTGTGCCCTCAGGTTGTACCACACCGTGCCCGCACTGAGCTTTGCTTTTCACCACGTCCTGAGCTCGCCCAAGCCTGTGGGCTTGTCTGGCTGGAGAGCAGGAGCAGTCTCCTACTCAAAGCCAGTGCAGGATTGGACCTCTCCTGTGCCTCCATGCTGGTCTCCTGCCCACAGAGGCTGGAGGGAAGATCCTGCCATCACTCCCACTTCCTGTGACGTGCGTGACTAGGGACATACTCGCTTGCCAGGTCACCTGGCCATTGGCACTGGAGCCTGGTTACCTGGGGACCGGGAGTTTATATTAAGCATTGATAATGGAGCAATAGGCTGTCTCAGTCCCTGGCCCCAGCAGGAAGGGTTCGTACAGGGATGTCCTAATGAGACCAGAACAACTTCCTATTTGTTCCCAAAAGGACCCATCTAACAAAGCTGCCAAAAAAAAAAAAAATCTGTTTAATGAAAAGCCTTTGTAAATTATTCAGATATTATATCCCACTCCAGTGCTGGTTCAAGGAGAGAGGCTGTACAGACACTTTCTTCTCTGAAGCTCTGGACAGAAGGTGAAAGTTATGCTGTCATTGCGATGGAAATGCAGGCTGTAAGATCCTGCTTTTACGCTGAGAGTACTGTCTCTTTTACTTGGAATTAGAGAGGAAGAAATAAAAGAGGCGCAGCAGCTATTCAGCGCCTGAACAAGGAAGGTCTCCCCCCGCCCCCACCTCAGGAACCCTCTTGAGTCCCAACACCTAAAGCTGACCACATACACAAGTGCTTTGCAGGATTGAGTCTGAGAAATTTGGGCTTCCCTGGGCACTGCATGCCTCAGTGCGGTGTGGACAGGACCTCACTGGAGGTGGCATGGTTCAGCCCGCGGCTCCTGCTTCACTTCTCAGTTGCGGTTCGAACGCTGTGGACTTTTTGCAGTAGAAACAGGGCTGAGACCCACCAAACTCATTAAACTTCAGCTGCCATCCATACACCAGCTGCTAACAAATCCCAGTCCCAACCCAGGATGTAAAGCCTGGCTTTGTAGAGTGCCATGCCACGCTGCCACCCCATATTCAGACATCTGTGAGGCCTTTTATAAGGCACAGTTGTGGCAGCTTGTGGGCTATTAGCCACAGCCTGCTCGTGCCACGCTGCTGGGGCTCACAGCCTTCTCCCCTTCCACCCTCCCTGTTTTCCCAGCCCATCTTTGCTGGCAGCAAGGTAGCGGGGCCGGCTCCTGCTGTGTCCAGCCCTGCAGCTTGGCTCTGGCTGGGGCCAGGCAGAGGAGCCGGGTACACGCCTGACCTCAACGGCTTGTGCACAGCAGCAAAACCCTTGTGCAAAGTTTCCCTGCTGACTTTAATGTGGAACTACGTGGGTTCCAGTGCTTTGAAGCTGCAGGGGTTAATTCTGTGTTTTGCTTCAGCTTCTTGGGACTACATTTAGGTTTCTCTTTCTGCGGTTCCTTGCACCCTGCCATCAGCAGTTTGCCGTTGCAGACGGTCAGCAGGGACTGTGTGTGGGAAGGGGTAGCACCTCTTGGGGCACAAGGAGAGGCACTTGGGACAAGGGAGGCATTTTCATGGAGCATGTCTCAGCCAGGATCCCTCCGGTGCATTGCCTGTGGGCTGTTCCCACGCATCCCGTGACGCAGCCCTGCTCTCCCAGAGCAGCGGTCGCTTTCTCCCCTTTCCACGCACTGCTGTGATGGGCTGCACGCACATTCATTGCCTGGGACTCGGGTCAGGCCCCGCGGGGATGTCAGGGGCCTGCAAGACCCCGGCAGCATCCCTGAGGGCCAGAGCAGAGGCTGGCAGGGGGCTGGCATCTGGGCACCAGGTCCCCACATTGCTGAGCTGTCTGGCAGCCCCTCGCCTGCCCCTGCCCCTTCCCCCTCCCAGGCGTCGCTGCGATGCAGCCGCTCAGGTGCCTCTGCAGCCCCGTGGCTGCCTGCGGGGAGGAGCGCTGCCGGCTGCCCAGTTTGCTCTGAGCACCCACGGCGGAGGCAGATCTCACGGCTGAGGGACTGGGATGTCCGTGCGGCACCTGCCCTTCACCGCCTGCCCGCCCGCTGGGGCTGGGCCAGGGCCCCAGCTCCCTGCCACATCCAGGCCAGCTCCTGTGGGACCCAAGGCCCTTATCGCTCCTCTTATCATGGGGATTATTGGCTTTTTATATTAAACTTTCTCCAGATAGCATAACACAATCTACCAGATGCCTGGCAAGGGCTTGGCAGGCCCAGGAGTGATTTATAAGCAATCTGTCTCTGTGGTCTCTGTTTCACATACGGGCTGTTTCCTCCTCTCCCTCACTACCTCCCAGCTATCCCGCTGACACTGTTATCAGCCATGCAGATCTCCCCGCTGCAGCAACTGGAATGAGCCATGGGGCTGCCCCACAGAGGACTGGTCCCCCACGCCACCGGCCGGGATGGCAGTGCTGCCCCCACCCCAGCCAGCAGCCATCTTGTCGGCCTCTCGGGCTGCTGGGCATGGGCCTTCTGGCTCTGCCACGGCCAGGCGGGCGGCCGGCTGGCCGGCTGCCAGCCAGCCGCCTGGGTAGGAAACGTCCCTACGACACCGATGGTCCCACCAGGGTGTAGCCGTGTCCCCCAGCAGGCACCCCCCTGTCCATTAGTGCATTTCTCACATCTTCCTTTGAAATGTCTGCTACTGGCCTCCGTCAGGGACGGATATTGAGTCACAGCCATGGATCTGGTTCTACTGTCTGCAGTCACCCACAGCCTCCTCTGCTCCGCCAGGCGCGGGGGCAGGCCAGAGAGGCAAAACCCCACCTAGTGCCCCTCCATTACAACTGCTGGTTTAAACAGTGTCCTGGGAATAGGCATGAGGGTGCAGCATTCGGATGGCAAGCACAAGGCAGGGTCCCCATTGTTTCTGACACTTTACTCAAGCGATGATTCGAAGCTGTCTCTGAACCCCAAAGCGGGGCCGGTTCCTGCGTCGGTCCCGCTGTACCTGCTGCAGCTCTGCCAGGCTGAGAAGAGGAAACCAGCAGGTTCCTGTACTCAGCTTGGACTGACTGCAGGGTCCCAGCACAACGGCCGCTCTGGCTGCTGCATCCCTTGGCATCTCACTGCTCATCACCGAGATTCCCCTGCCAAAGCTGGAGCCCTGCACCTGGCAGAGGGGTCAGAGCCAGAGCTCAGAAGCCATGGCCAGCGCTGGCTGGGGCAGCTTTGTGGGGTCATTCTTTGTCTTGAACTCCAAGGAGCAGCTGATAACCCCAGGAGCTGGCAGAAAGCACGTGCTGCTCTCTCAGGCCCCTGGCAGTACCTGTACTGCCACAGAGGCTGCCCAGCACATGGCGTTGGGACAGCCTGGAGTGACCTGCTGGCGTCCCCTCACCTGCTTCCAAGGGCGCTCGTCTGCTACGCATCCCCAGCCCAGCCCGCACGCTGCCCGGTGCTCTCTTCCACCAATTTCAATGGCAGTGACCCAGGGCCGGGGTCCTGGGCAGCGTGGGCTCGCAGGGAGGTGAGGAGGACCTACAGCAGCCAGCAGTGTGGCGCTGCCCGCTCCGCGAACGTGGCCTCGGCAGTGCACCCACCAGATGCCATTCTACAGCGCTGTCCCTTGCCCCCATCACCACCCAGCCCCGACTGCTCTGTTCCCCAGGACACTCAGGTGCTCATGAAGGGACACAGTAGAGTCCCAGTAGCTCAGCTCCCACACGGGGCAGCAGGCAAAGCACTTGTTCTACACCACATACCCACATCACCATGCTCTTTTCCTGAGGAAACTGTCTTCCTGCTTGACCTCAGAGGCAAAAATGAACCCCATCCAAACTTCCCCGCCTATACCAAGAAGAAAAAAAGAGAAACTGTCCCATGGATGCGCACAGGTCCCAGCCAGGGATGACCTGTGGGCAGAAAGGGCCTTTCTCCAAGGAAGAACCTTGGTCTAGGCAGGCTTTTTACAGCTGATAAAACATTTCCACCCTCTTTGATCCCATTTTATCAGTGACTTGGAATAATTGGGTTCTATTCCTCATGGCAGCTGCCCCCCCCTTCTGCTGTGGCCTGTGTTTTTGCTGCAGACTGATTAGGGGTAATTATCACCCTTTTTACCAGCCAAAGTGCAAGAAACAGTTCACACTCCTTGCAGGAATGGGGAAAGGGATTTTGCAGCTGAGGAGTGATGAGGGAGCACGTGGCAAGGATGCCTGAAATTGCCTGCTCCTGGGCCAAGGCTGGGACAGCATCAAGCTCCAGAGAAGGGCTTAGCTCCAGATGGTTTCTCCCAGGTGTTTGGTGGGAGATAAACAGGAAGTTTGAAGCTATAACATGGTCAGGAGGTCCAGGGGAATCCACTGACCCTTTGACCATGAGGAGGCTCCTGGGCTGATTAGTTCCCAGAAGCAGCATTTGAATCCCTCTGTGTATGAAACAGAGACTGAGCCTGATGGTGGGAGGGATCAGCAGGGGCTGAGGAAAGCTGGGCAAAGGAGGGGCTGCCAGACCAGGCCTTGTGTGTCATGGGCATGACAAGGACTCTCACCTCTTTCCTTCTCCGTTTCCCTTGCTGGACAAAGGGAATAATGAGATACCAATTTTAAGGTCAAAGGGATCATCCAGGCTTTCCTCCTGCCTAATGTGAGGCAGATAATCTTTCCTGGTGACCCTACATCACGTTCCTCCTGCCCCTGTGCAGGATCAGTGCTCATCTACTGCACGGGAGCTCCATCAAATGAATATTTGCAATGATTTCTGAGATTTGCAGGGAAGACAGATTACTATACCCTTAAGTGTCTTCCTGTACTCAGCTAGTTGAGCAGTGCTGCATTCCAGGTAGGTAGAACGTTTCTTCCTGACCTCAATTTATGACAAAACACTGAAGCATGAGGCTGGATTGATTGCACAAGGAGATTGTGTCTTAGTAACTCTTGTGAATGCTGCAGCAGCTGTGCTAATTTATCATTCTTTTATTTATGAAATCTATGTGCAGGTTGAGTGCAATTAAATGATGTGCTTTGGGATCCTAGGGGATGAAAGGATCACGGTAAATGTAGGTTTGTTATCCTGATTTACTGTGCACTGAGCCCACCTACAACAGCCATGACAAACCAGACGTGAAACATAAGGTTTAAAAAACTGTAATCCAACAATTGCTGTCACAGGCTGCATTTGTCAGTGTGTTTGATCTGGGTGCCTTTCTCCCTCTTTTCAGAGGACTCAAGTCTCCTTGTGGCATCTTCCTGTGACAGGCAATTGAAGAGCTTGTAAAAATAATTTTGGGGGAGGCTGAAACATTTGACACCTGCTCTGCAGTAATAACACCTGGCATGCTCAGGCTGCAGAAAGAGACCTTATGCACCTTGCAGGTACTTATTAAGTACCTCTTGTGGCCTCTTGGGTAGCATTTACAGACTCGGATCTGCAGCACAGGGAAGGAGATGAAGGAGCTGATGGCAGCGGTGTCCCAGCTTATGCGAGGTTAGCACTACTGTCGTGATTTGCTGCTGTAAAGGTGCTTTTATTTATCAAATGATACATCGCTTTCCTTTTCCTTTCTATAAGAGCTGTGCTGGGAACTGCTGACCACGCACTGGCCAGGAGGGGGTTAAAGAGTGGCAGGGCCCGATCCTGACCTGAAACACCTGGGTCAGAAGAGCAAGGAGGTGTTAAAGGGGTGGAGCTGGCTGGAGACAGGCTGGCAGCATTTTTGCGGGCCTGTGGCTTGCTAGTGCCCTCCTGTGGGAAGCGAGGTTGGTGGTGGGTGCTCTGTGCTCCTCCCAGCTGATGGCTCTGTCTGGAGGTGGTTGCATGCCCAGGGCTGGAGGTGGTGCTGGGGAGACTGAGGCAAGGCAGTTGCAGGGTGCCATGGGCAAAGGGGGGTGCTCAGGATGAGGTGCTGTGAGACAAGCGTAGCTGTGACCTGCTGGCACATGTGGGTGTCTGGCATGGACTGAACTGACCCAGTTTGTCCTTGGCTCTTGGTAGGCAGTGCTGGGCCACCCTCTGGCTGCAGGTCCCACTGACCCCATCCTCTTCCCCTGCTGGAAAACATGTCCTGGCTTCTGTTGGCCCCTGTCTTCTGCTTCTTGGTAACGGCTCTGTTTCTGTCCTCCTCGGATCAGAAAGCCCTCTCAGGGCCTGGGTTGTGCTCCCAGGAGTGACAGTTCTGCTGGCATGAACCCAGAATGTGCCACTGATGTGTGACCAGGTCCTCAGCATCACAGACATGATGCAAAGGCTCTGGTATTTTCTAATACAGCCTTGCCGTTGATGCCTGCTCCCACAGCAAGCACTGGCCATGCAGCTCCCTCCCAGAGGAACCCATGTCTCCATTCATGGGAGTCATGGCAGAGAATTTGGGGAGGAAGGGATGTGCTTGCCTTTTCATGTGCTTTGAATGTCGTTGCGGATTAAGTAGGGAGGGTGTTTGACACACTGAGGTTGCACATCATGCTGCTTCAGTCTGCCCAAAGGGAAGGGCTGAATGCTGGAGAAACTCCTGTCCCGTGACAGTGGGAACTTGCTCTTGCTCCTTCAAGGACTTGGGCTGCTCCTGGGGTGCTGGCAAGGAATAGGGGTGAAGGGCAGACAGGCCAAAGAGGGGTCAGGGTGGATGGCAAAAGCAGACAGGAAGTGCAAGGAGCAGTGATGAACCTCTGTGAGAAGGGGGACAACTCAGGGTGGGAATCATAGGGCCAGTGTTTATAGCTGGGAAAGGAATGAGCTTTGTTTTAAAAATAAAAAAAATTAATCCCACCCAGTAACTGAAATGGTGTAGGTGACCCCATTACCCCTAAGCCTGCAGATTATGGTCAGCAGGTCTCTAGGCTGGATGGAAAGCTGCTCTGGCCCTTAATTGTGAGCTCATTTTAAAAACACACAGATGAGAGAGAGCTCAAGTGTCCTCCCAAGCACCTGGGTAGGAGTTGTTTTGCCTTGCTTTGTTCCTTAAGCACCTGTATGCATCAGAAATCCAAGTGGCCCTGCACAGTCCTCACCAGGTGGTTTGGTGGCTGGTCTGCCTGGCTCCGTGGGGCTGAGCTGGCTGCCTGCATTCCCTGGTTGGTGGCATAGCTCTGCTGCATGCATGAGGGATGCTCCCAGGGCTGCTGCAATCCCTTCTCCTTGCTTTGTTCCAGAGACTACTTCAGTGATTCCAGTGGTCCTGGCCACTCATTAGCGCTGATGAGAGATCAGGGTAGTGTCTAATTGATGCCACCCCTTCCCAAGATGGTGTGAGGGAGATGCTGCCGCAGGTGTAGGCAGGAAACCTTGAAAGGGATGAAAAAGGAGGGGAGCAGGTGTGAGGCTATAGAAACACTCAGGAGGGGCTTTAAAGTGTTTTTTTAAATGGAAAACGGTGAGCAGCATGAAGCCTAGATCAGAGAGGAGAGTGTTATGTCCTGTCCTGTTCTTCCCACCACCCACCTTTAACGAGAGCCTTACATCCTAGCACAGGGCCCGGCAGGTAGCAAAGCTCTGCTGTACAATTCAGAAGGTGTTTTGCTTCTCAGACCTGCAGCGTGGGGCTGGGGGCAGTTCATCAAACTCCTCCGGCTGGCTGGAAGGGTCTGTGAAAGGGCTGAGCTGGGTGCGTCAGCTCTGGGGCGCTGCACGGAGGGCTATGGGGAGAGCCCACGGCTGGCTGGGGCACCCTGGCACCGAGTCCCTGTCGGTTCCCCCAGAGCAGCGGGTGATGCCTGACCCAGGGAAAACGGTCCTGGGGTGACCGGGACACAGGGATGGGACGCGGTTGGTCTGATTTCCCTTCCATCTCCAGCTGCTGCCGCCCTCCTTCTGGCGGGGTCGGGGCTGAACAGCGGTCGGGAAGATGGCTCTGCGGGTGGAGGAGCGGAGCTGGGGGGTCCCGGTAAGCGGCAGGGGGTGTGTGTGGAGTCCAGAGCCGGGTCTTCTGCCCGGGCAGGTTCCGGCGGGGCGCGGCGCCCGCTCCGCTCCGCTGCTGCCCTCTGCCGAGCGCGGCCCCGGGGCCCCCGGCGGCACCGCCCCGGTCAGTAGGCGGGGCCGGGACCTGCTCCCCCCCCCCCAACCCGCCGCGCTCGCTGCCCGTGGGAGAGGCCCCTCGGTCCCGGCCGTGGGGGCCCGGGGGCTCCCAGCAGCCCGAGGCGCGGCAGTGAACGGCAGCGGTGATGGGGACGTGCTCTGGGGGATGCCTGGGGAGAAGAAAGGGGTTTCGCTTCAGGTCTGACGGTTAAACCGGGCGCTTGCGTCAGCTGCTGCGTTTCTGCCGTGAGGCTGGAAGCGCCCGGCGGGTTGCTCCTGGCAGAGACTTTGTGACAGTAACGCACCAGCTGTCCTCGCTTGCTTTCTCATCTCTTGCAGACCACCTCTCCGCTTTCTTCTCCTCCTCCCCTCTTCTCCCTGGTGATGTTCCGCCTTTTGTTCAGATCTTGCCGTGTACTCGGAGCCATTCTCCTTTCCTTAGAGCTACTGGGAGACAGCTATCAGTGCCCGCTCCTGACCGTCCTGCCTTTTGGGAAGGGGTAGCCATCGCACCCTGGGCACCTCCTAACTTGGGAAATGAGATTCTAGCTCAGCTCCATGGGATTGTCAGTTCCTGGAGAGACATTGAGGAATTAAACCCCACACTGCACTTTTCCAAAAGCTAGAAGGTGTAAAATGTTGACTGGTAATAGGGTGCTTCCAGCTGACAGAAAATGTCACCCCAAAGTTGGGGGGGGGTAATCTATAACCCTGCACCACCTCTGCTGCTGAAAGCTCACCTGAGAGGTGAATTGTAGTAACTAGTTCTTTCCAACAGCTGAAGGAAATGGTTGTTCAACTTACAAAATAATTGCACAGCAGAAGATGCAATCAGGGTCCTGATTCAGCAAAGTATGTGCTGAAAGGGGCATGTGCTTGGCTTCCAGAATATCCCAGTGTGTGTGTGCAGCTGAACTGGGGATCCTGTGCTGAGAGCACCTGGTTCCTGCATTAAGATGGGAGCAGTTCTCATCATCTGGTTGCAAGCTGCTTTTTTTTTAAGCAATGAAAAATTTCCTCAATTAAGTTGTTGATCAAGCAGCTGCAGCAAAATGCAGCTGGCTGTCCCTGTTCCCCTCTGCTCTCAAGCATCTGGAACTCAAAAGCACCTAAGAAATGGGGCCAGAATGGAGAAAAGGAATGGGACTTTGAAATGTCTGCAATGCTATCCAGCAAGGTGTGCTTGCATCCTGATGGACTTAGTCACTGGTCATCCTTCACAAGGGCTGGGACCTTCCTCTATAAATGAATGGAGGTTGTCTTTGTGCTTAATACTAACTGCTGCAAACGTGGGCTGTGAAAGTAGTTGCTCTGAAGTGGCCTGACATGTTCAAGATCAGCTTTCTGGGAAATGCTGCTTATTAAGTCCTTCACGTAGAACTTGGGAAGCCACAAAAAAACCCACAAGGATCACCCCCCCCAACCCTTGCCAGCCTGCTGGAAAACAGAGGTGAGGCTAGACAGATTGGCAGGAACTCCCCCACTCAGGCAAACAGCTGCTGGTCAGAGCAAATACCATTGGAGAGCATGCAGCAGTAGGGGACTGGGGAGGGTGCCTGGAAGTCTGTGACATCTGCTGACAGCAGCAGTTGCAAGAGGCTGTGAGGGAAGAGAGAGAAAGGGAAGGGTGAGGGGAGAGGAACATCTGAGACTACAGACGCAGCAGCCCAGGTGGGGCAGGGAAATGGAGACCGGGACTTGGGGAATTGCACAGTACACTGGTGACAAAGCTGTGGGAAATCCCAGGTCTCCTGTTTTCTGGGTGAGCCTTCTGAGCACTGAAACTTTTCTATTAGGGCAGAAAGGGAAGGAGTGGACAGACTATTGTTGTTTGGAGAGCAGCAGTTTGGCCATTCTTAAATTAATAGTTTGATCAGTATTCATCAGAACTGATGTCTGTCAGCAAGAACCAAGCAAGTGGTCCAGAGGATGGATGCAAATTTTGTTACTCTTTTCCTTTGGGCAAGCTGTGAAAGTTTCATCAGGATCTTCTGGCCTTTAGGTTTTGATCCTGCCCAGGGGAAGGTAACCAAAACAATAGCCTCTAGCATATAGCACCTTGTGGTTCAAAGCAGCCTAGCAATCCTAACTGGGTAACTCTTTAGCACACTCCTGAGACAAGGTATGTATCTTGCACTCACAGCCTGAGGACATGCAAAGAGGTTAAATGACTTGCCTAGAGTCAGAGCAGCGTTGCAGGGATTATAGGAACTTAAACCTTCCTGCCTCCTTAAGCACTATCCATAGATAAGAGTTCCAAAGGGCTGTGCAGCCCACTGTGACTTTGGTTCTAGATGTCCCGAGTACCTTTGTCTCTAGAATAATTTTCAGCTGCCAAAGCAGAATGACTACACCTCCTTCACTAGAGATCAGTAATTAGGGAGTAATAGTCCTCTCAGCTGTTGGGCATCTAGAAAAGAAAGTAAGAGAACATAAGAATGGGAGGGAGTGTCACTGCTGTGAAAGGCCAAACTATGGAGAGACCACTAAAATAAAGTTAGAATCTTCTTTTGAGGCCAAGAGTTGACAGGAATAGCACAGGTATGAGACAACCAGGTAGAATTTAAGTGGAAAACAGAACCTGTTGTTTGTGACTATCTCGTGTTTCTGTCCCAGCCAGACTGCCATGAGGTAGGGACTGGCAAGCCACGGCACAAGCCAGACAGGTAACAAGGAAGACAGGTATGTAACACTCTCAAGCTTTTTTGGACCTTCAAAAAGACAGGTTACATACAGTCCTCCAGGCAGAGTAGACTAGGAAAGGTGAGTGAGCCCAGCTCGAGAGGTGTGGGAACATGCTGCAAGCAGACAGAAAGGGCAGTATTGGAGCTGGGTGTCCGTAAGAACTCCAAAACACCAGCAGAAGCACCTGCAAAAAGAACAGCAAGAGACTGGGTAAACTGGGGGGTTAGGGAAGTTGAAAGTGAGACAGAGAAACAACACCAGATGGAGCAAGAGAAAACAGTACAAGCAGGGGAAGAGGAAGGTAGGAAGAGACTTCTCTGGAAAGTTAAGCGTGCATCTGCTTACCTTGCCACGTGGAATATGCAGGGGTCTTGCTTTGCCTACTCCCCTCCTTCTGGGAGGAGAGATTTGAAATGAGGCATGTATTAATGCACTTATAGATCCATAGGGCTGGGATGGAGGACGCCTTACTGAATCAGGATACATGACCATCCCAGTACGGCTTGTAACAGCTGGAGCCCTGGCATCCATCTGAAAAGAAGGTGGGAGATGCAGCATGTGGATTTTGACAGCATCTGCTGCTGCATGATTTGGCCATGGAAAAAAAGAATCTTCTGAATTTCCAGAATTCTATCTATCTTCCTGTATGGAGGGCTATGGGGAGCCACATGGCTGGCCAGGGCTCCCTGGCGCTGGGTGCCCAGTCCCTGTCGGTGCTCGCTGCTCTGTGGGTAATGCTAGACCCAAGGAAAGTGGTCCTGGGGTGACTGGGACACAGGGATGGGACTTGGTTGGTCTGATTTGACATCTTCCCCTCCCCACCAGCTCCTGCCACCTCTCCTCTGGAGGGGTTGGGATGAACTATGATTGGGAAACTGCCTCCGCAAGCGGAGGAACGGAGCTGGGGGGTCCCAGGCAGCCACACAAGGCAGGGTGATGGGTGTGCAGCCGCAGGCGCTCACAAGTGGTGTACGTGTGGAGTCCGGGTGGCAGGTTTTCTGCTGGGGCAGGGCATGGCGGGGTCGCTCAGAAAGACAAAGCTCCACTGGCAGCAAAAGGATGAACGCGCGGCTGTGGCTTGGGATGCGTCAGGCTGCCAGTTGGGGTACCTGCTACAGGGTGACAGGGACCTAGTAAGAAGCAGTGGGGAAACCAGCCAGGGTTAAAGACAGCTTTGGGACCCCTGTCTGGAGAGGTACAGAGCGAGGAGGGACTCGGAGGTGGCATCCAGAGAGCTTAGCTGACCGGCTCCATCCCCGTGTGGCTCTGGGGGGGACGCAGTCAGGAGACGGCGGCTGGGCGCGCTGGCCTGGCCCTTCTGTGCCTCCTGTTTTTCCTCCTCTGCATCGAGGACTGCCGCAGCCGTGGGCGGCAGAGGGAGGCCGGGCTGGCTGGGTCTGCGGGGCCTACGGCTGAGGTGGGCCTTCCCCCGAGCAGGGCCAGGCCGGGCTGGCTCCGCCGCGGCGGCGCAGGGCACCCCCGAGGGCGGGAGAGGCCCCGAGAGGTGCGGGAAGTGCCGCAACGCCCAGGGCCGCGGGCCCGCCCTGCGTCGCCGTCCTAACGGCCACCGCGGCCTTAACGACCCGGGCGGGGCCAGGCCGCAGGGCCCGCGGCGAACGGGAGGGGGCGCGGCGGCAGCTCGGGGCGCGGCGGCAGCTCGGGGCGCGACCGCCCTGGCCCTGCCGCCGCGCTGGCCGCCCCCTCGCCCCGGCCCGCCCCGCCCCGCGATGGGCGCCCCGGTCCGCCACCGTCCCACAATGCCTGGCGGTCCGGCCCCGCCCCGCTCCGCTCTGGGAACGCGCGTCCGAGCGCGCCCCCACCCCGACCGGCCAACCAAACTTGCGCTCCGGTTGGCCGCGGCGCCCCGCCCCACCGGCCCCGCCCCGCCCCGCCGCGCGCCGAGCTCCACCACTGGCGCCGGCGGCTGTCAGTCAGCGCTTGTTTTCGGCGGTAGCGGGTTGGGTTGCGCCGGCTCGTCGCTGGCTCGTCGGGGCTGTGTGAGGAGGGAGCGGCGGGCGGCGCAGCCGGGCGAGGGCAGCGCGCTGAGGGGGGGCGGCGGCGGCGCTAGGCCCGGCCGCAGGAGTCGGGGCCGAGGCCGGGGCCGGGGCCGGGCCGGCGCCGCGGAGGGAGGGTGGGGTGGGGAGGGAAGGGGGCGCCGGGCGCCGGGCCGGGCTCCCGGCCGTGCGGAGGACGGTGGTCGGTGCCGGGGGGGTGGGGGGTGGGCGGGGGCGTCCCGGCCGCGGCGCGACCATGACTCTGGAGTCCATGATGGCCTGTTGCCTGAGCGACGAGGTGAAGGAGTCGAAGCGCATCAACGCCGAGATCGAGAAGCAGCTGCGGAGGGACAAGCGCGACGCCCGCCGCGAGCTGAAGCTGCTGCTGCTGGGTGAGGAGCGCCGGGGCCCGGCCCGGCCCCACGGGGCCGCCGCTCCCGCCGCGGGGCCTGGCCCGGCTGCCCGGCCGCGGGGCTTGACAGGTCCGGGTGGCTGCGCGGCCCCGCCGCGTCCGGGCTGTGGCAGGGAGCGGGTGTGGTGGGGAAGCGGCGGGAGCCACGAGCGATCCCCGCCTCTGAGCCTTGCGCTCGGAGCGGCCTTCCTGTCGGTGCCGGGGCTGGCCGCCTCATTGGCTGCCCTTTGTTTGTTTTTTATGATGCGTTCTCTGTCAAAATGGGTTTTGACATAAGCAGGAACTATGAAGCTGAAATTACGGGTTCTAAATGCAGGCGCGCGCACAGGCGCGCGTGAAAATTGTCTCGAGGAAGCGCTTCTCAGAGCGTGCGGGCCTTTTTTGGCGTGTGGAAATTCGCTGAGGGAGTTGCTGCTTTTCAGTATTGTCAGTGAACTTCTGGGCCTTGAGCGAACGTCTGTGGAAAAACTGTTCTCTGGCTCCTAAACCACAGAGTTCTCCTTGTGCAGTCCTGCAAGGGCCAGCAGGGTAAGGAGCTTGGTGTAGCGAATCTGAAGGGAGATGAAGCAGTAAGAATGCACAAGTTCTGTGATGGTACGGAAATGGCTATAGTATTGAGCATTGCCTTCAGAGGTAGAGATCACCTGTGCAGCGATAAGGGTGTAGGTGTTCAGATGGAAACGTAGTAGCGTTCTGTGGTTGTGCAGATGGATAACTATTCTGTGTTTAGATAAGGTTTATAGGGATGGGTAATCAGTTACAAGAGCAGCCGGCTAAGATTTCAGGCATTTACATCCTTCTTCAGCAGTGAGTTTGATGTTTGTGTCCAGGTAGCCCTCAAATTTAAACAAGTTACGGTTTTCGCGGGCGCTGTGATTTATCGTTGCTTGTGTATGTATCCTGCTTTCTGCCCTGTCAGTTTCTGTAAGGCTTTTTGTAGACTAGGAAGTGTGTCTCTCATGCTTCCCTAAAGCAGTCCCACAGAAGCAACTGTTTCAAAATAGGTTGGCACTATAGGGTAGATCTGGGTTAAGAAGATCCCACTGGATCTAAAGATTTCACTTTCAAAATAATTCAAATTGCTCAATAATCCCTTCTGCTTTTCTAAAAGATACAGTTAAGAAAGATTCAGCATCAGATTTTTTTTTTTTAAATATCTATTTGAGGTGGTTAATATTGGATAAGCAACACTTCGAGTTTTAGGTTGTGCTTGCTAGATGCTTTTCACTGAATACAGCATTGCGCGTTGCCCACCTTAAGTTGTGGCAGGTAACGTGTGTTCTCTCTCCTGGATGTAAATGCTGCTTGTAGGGATTTCTTCTGTCTTGCTCCTATTGTGTGCAGTTCTTACCTTCACAAATATTAGTGATCATATTAGTAAGAGGGCTTTCCCAAACTTTCAAAATTTTGAAAAGAGTGCGTGTGTGAAGTGAGTTTCTGCCTTGTAGAAACTCGTAACGTTTCCTATCACTACATCTAGTGACAGTTAATTTGTTGAAGCCTAAACCGGAAAATTGGAGTGAAGAATAACAGTGCTAATCAGTGATGAACCTGGTAATAAGAAATTTGGTTTCAAGGTATTGGACGGTCCTCTCTGTATGGTAGTCATTCGTCTTTTTAGTGGGTGAGGAGGGGGGAGAATATTTTATACAAAAATTGCTTGTGATTAAGCATGGGATACTGTCTAGTGACTGATGTATTTACAAGTGCTTGTCAGGTACTTGGGGGTCATTACTAACTTATTGTAAACTCTGCTGCTTTCAGGTGTTGACAGAAGAAATGGTGAATTCAGATTATCTCTTTTTTAATATGAAAATGTTGAGACAAAGGTTATTGTGCTCTTATAAATGTAGGAGACCATACCCACCAGAACTTATAATGGTCTGGTGTAGTGCTGTTCTGCATTGTTGATGGTCTAGGTAAAAACAAGAGGGACCTTTTAAAAAAACCAAACAAACCAAAACCCAAATAAAAACCCCAACCCACCCCCCAAAAAACCCCCCCCAAAACAAACCCCTAACCAAAAAACAGGTGATGATGGGGTCACTATTTGAACTCTTAAGTTCTGAAGTAAGTGAATGGCTGGTGCTGAGGTTTCTCTTGTGTTTTCATTATTGGAATGCTTTGAAGCACCACTTTTTTTTTTTTTTTTTTATTTTCTCAGTTTTGGTTGCTGTGGTAAAGGGCAAGGAAGTATTTCTCACCACAGTGAGAGAAACCACAAAAGATTTCAGTTTCCAATTTTCCCCCCCATCTGTGGTGTAGCTTTCTGTTTGAGATGGAGATAGTTTGCTGCATGTTAATGGTGTTTATAATGTTAATTTCTAACTATGATGACATAATTTCTGTCAGTTCTTGGAGATAGGGAGAGTTTGTTTATTTTAAACATGCTGCTTCTACTTAGGTGCTTGCTGCTTTTATTTGAGCATATTTATTTGTTTGCTTTTTAGCCTGGCACTATAAACATGAGTAATTGAGAATCTACATGTGAGTAGTAATTGTGTATTGTGATGAATGAGATCCTGTCTTAATATATCTATCCCCTAGTGTGAGGTGAGTACCTGGTGGTTCCTGTGGTGAAAGCCAGGGCTCTGCCAGCATGCTTATTTGTAACTGCAGATCAAAAGGGTTTGTCACTTACGTGATACATGTTAGTTTTTGCTCTCAGTAGTCAAGCTGGGCCTCTGTATTAAAAGGAGCTCTTTTTTAATACATTCTGCATATCTGATAGCATATTTTAGATTGAACAAAAATACTCAACAGAAGTGTCAATGGTATATGCTTAGGCTGTTGCTTGTGGGATGAAGTGTGGACGTATGTTAATCGCATGCAAGACTTGACCCATATGTCCCCTCCACAAAAGGTACTGTGTATATATAGAGTGGAAGTCGCTGGGTACTTTCCATAATATCAGTTGAATCATGAATTTAACGAGGCTGTGTAATGGCACAGATACTTTATCTGATGATAATTTTCTCTCATACTTACTGTGTTAGAAAGTTTCCACCATCTTTTTGTATCATCTGTTGGCCTTCGCATGTTAAATGACACTTTCTGGGGCCATAAATGTAGGAGTGGGAGGACCTGCCCAACTGATTGTGCAGGAAGCAGGCGTTGAAAGGGCTGGACTGTTTAATGCGCTGGCATTGGTGCGTGTGCATCTTGCCTTCCCTTCTCCTCTAAGACCCAGCTTCTCTGGGGCAGTAAACCTGTGTAATAAGGAACCGGTATCTTTGCTGAGCAGCCTGCTGTCTGTTAGGGATCAAGACAGGGTGCCGACAGCTGTGAGCAACATCCTACTCTGTTCTCTGTCAGTCGCCATTTTTAACTCTGTAATATCCAAAGGCTGCAAGCAGTATTAGAGGTATCTTGCTACAATGATGGTTATAATTTCAGTCTTTAAGAGCAAACATTATGTTTGCACAGTAGTTTGGGATGCTAGGCAGATGTGCTGACTGGATTGTTCACGTCAGATGGATAAGCAAGTAGTTTCTTGAGCCCCATTCTCCTTTAGAGTTGATTTTTCTCTTGTGTTCAGTTCTTTTCTATGAAAGGACACATAGTCTATAAGGTAAAGAGCATTTTGTGCCAAATGACAGTGAAAGAAAATCCGCTCTTTACTGTGCAAATAAGCTTCCCCTGGCCCACTCACTATCATCTCAGTTTGCAGTACTTAGCAACTTGAGAGTGCATCTGGGCCCTCTCTGGCTGGTGCTGTGATTGTAGCATCTTGCTGGAGTATCTGGGAATAGGTCAGGTGTGACGGACAGGGGCCTTTTGACGCAGAACATGTAGGAGTGGCTGTAATGTGAGATTTGGAATAAGTACCAGAGCTGCTTTTGAAGGCTGTTGTAAAGGACAAGATGTCTTCCTTCTATGCTGTTAGGTTCATAGTGGGGATGAGCAGGACCATCCAGACTGTCTTTTAATATTCTGGAAAGTGGCTAAAAAAGTGGTTGGAAGTAGTGTGTACTTGGGTATAGTAAGAGGAACTTTGGGGTATGATATGACTGATGTTAGCTTGCTTTCTTCTATAGCCCGCCTTGCTTCTGATGGCTCCTGACTCTCTCTCTTGCATTCTGTAGGCACTGGGGAGAGTGGAAAAAGCACGTTCATTAAGCAAATGCGTATAATTCATGGCTCAGGCTACTCTGAAGAGGACAAAAAAGGCTTCACCAAGCTGGTGTACCAAAACATCTTCACTGCCATGCAGTCTATGATCAGGGCCATGGAAACCCTGAAGATTCTGTACAAATATGAACAGAACAAGGTAAGCCTCTCACAATTTTTGCATGGGTTTTGGGGCAATGGGGATTCTAGGGTTTGACTCCTAGGTTCCTGTTTGCTTGTGTCCTTCTGCATTGCAATCTCAGCCTCCCTGAACTCTTTCCTATAAATGTTTTGTGCTTTAAGGACTGCTTTTTATGACATTTTGCTGATACCTGACTCCATTTACTTGACTGTGTTAAGGGACAGAGCAACATTCTCAGGATGGTTTTTGCACTGGTCTGCATAGTGAGTGGTGGGAGCAAGGGATTAGGATATGATACAGGGTATAGGAGAGGTGTTCTTTTTACCCATTTCAAGGATTCAGTATTGTTAAATGTTTTGGGCTTTTCTTTGCATGAGTTACTATTCACATCAGAACTCAAAGCTGTCAAATTACATGCTGGCCCCAAAAGACACCTCTGCTGGTAGTTAGCACTATTAGTGCAATCTGTCAGTTTTTCTGGTAGGTACTGACCAAAGGTACAAACCTCTCTTGGAGGGTTTTGGTCTCAACCACAGAAACATGATTTGAGCTGAAAACTGGCTTACCAGATTTTCGGTCCGGGAATAAATTTTTCAGCCAGATCTGGTCTAAATTATTTCAGCAGATTTTTTTTTTTTTAGTGTGTTTTGCTTCTTTAATGCTTAGTACCTTGGAGCTGAGTTTTAATAACTGTTTATAGGGACTGGATGGTGCACCAGGAATTTTTGAGTCTGAACACCTTTTTTGCCTTTTGAGAGGTTCTGCGGTCTCAGTGATGAGAACAGGCAGGGTGTGAGGAAGCTTGCCTTGCCTGTGCTTTACCTGGGGCATGGTGGAGGTGTTTTGATAGGTATAGTCTCTCAACTTTTACTTATGATAACATGTGCAGAACTTAGCTTTGTGTTTTGTTTTTCCTGGTATAGGTCGTATAGGCAAAAGCCCCTTCCTGTGGCAAGTGTACCAACGATTTCAGAAAGCAGCTTGATGTGGATAATAACCTCACAGATGCCACAGGCTGTTGTAATGACTGTAGTCCTCCTTTTGCTTATAGATTGTAGGGTGGGCATATTTATTTTCTCTCTCAAAAGGGATCACAATGGAAGTACACAGAAGCAATGTCTTTATTGCTATTCAAAATGTAGCACTTTTTTTTTTTTTTTTTTTTTGTAAGAAACCTGAGTGAGCAACTTGTTACCCAACTGCAGTTTAACCTCCTCCGAAGTTGGGCAGTCTGTGGTTCTTCACAGTGAATGCTTTGCCTTGGAAACCACTGTGTTTCAAAACACCTGATGATCTAATGATAGGTGAAATCTGCTGTTTTACAGCTTATTCTGTGAAGGAGCATGTGATGCTTTGGGGGAATTTTGCTGATGTCTGCTATGTCTTAGATGTATAGTTTACCCATTGTCCTTTTGGTCTTAGCAACCTGACCCATAACTAGCATGTGGATCCTTGAAGTCATAATGTCAAGATTCATCTAAGAATTTTTTGCCTGCCTGTGACTGGTACCCCCTGCACCTTACACACTGCCCCCCCCCCCCCCCCCTTTTTTTTTCTTTTCTTTTAAACATCCAGGCCAATGCAGTGCTGATCCGGGAAGTGGATGTAGAAAAGGTCATGACATTTGAGCAGCCATATGTAAGTGCAATTAAAACATTGTGGAATGACCCTGGAATACAAGAGTGTTATGACAGGAGAAGAGAATATCAGCTTTCCGACTCAGCTAAATAGTAAGTATATAATCACTGGCATGCACTGGTAGATGGTAGTGATAGTCTAACAAATAATAGCTGTCCAATTTTTTTAATTGAAGTCTAGAGATTGTTTCAAAGGGCAGGAACACTGCTGTAGATTTCACTACATAGTTTGTTTAAAGTACCTTTTATCTTTTTCATTGAGGCGGATGAGTCTTGCTAGTGTTGTAGACATGCTGCACAGTCTCTGGCTATGTGTATTGGGATAAAAGTCATAGGCATATGAGAGGCACTTTGCCTCTATCAGCCAGAAGTATCCTTAGGAAAAGTTAAGATCAAAGAGCAGTGGGAAGAGGTAACTGGTAACTTATTTGAATCTGGCTCCAGAAAGGCAAAGAGCTTTGCTAGAGATGGGGAACCTGTGTTTATTTGGGGATAGATTTAGATCTGGAAATTCCTTACCATTCACTACTTTTCATGAGAGTATGAGATGTTCTGGTGGGTGATAAAGACAGTTGTTTACACTTCTGCTTCTGGATATACCTGAGCCTAGAATCTCTACCTTATGCTATCTATCTTAATGGTTGGACTTGATGATCTTAAAGATCTTTTCCAACCAAAACGATTCTATGATTCTGTGTTGGTCCTGGCTCTTAGGCAGCAGAAGTGTTGCTCTTTCTCTTCAGGTTTGTCCTTTGGCCTACAGGTGTATATGGATGTGTAACTCAATGGATTTATTATTAACAAAACCTGAGTCTGGTGACGTAGGTTCATTTATAAATAGAAAACCTCAGATGAGACTTGATTTTGATACATAAAGCATCCACTTTGCTTAAACTTTCTCTGTAGTAAAGACTGTCTTCCACACTCCTATACAGACTTGATAAAGTTGTCCTTGATGTATTTGTTTATCCTCCAAAGGGGATGCCTGGTGAATTACTGTTCCCCAAAGATGTATTCTGTTGTTTTTCCACATCACATTTTAAATGGTTCAGGTGACTTCTGACTTTCTTGTTATGCTAGGGAACGACTAAATGTAGCAGTGTTTAGATCTGTATATTTAGGTGCTGCAACCTAAGGTAGTGTGTTTTTTTTTGTTTTTTTTTTTCCATTGTGCTTCTTGTAGCTATCTTAGCGACGTGGATCGTATCGCTACCCCAGGATATCTACCAACTCAGCAAGATGTGCTACGGGTTAGAGTTCCTACAACCGGTATCATAGAGTACCCCTTTGACCTAGAGAATATTATCTTCAGGTACTGAAGGTGTATTCGTGTTACAGCTGAACTGAGAGAGGAGCGATAGGGTTTCGGGAAGGATGAGTTCTGGATTGCTTTAGAGTGTCCAGGTGCTTAGTTGAGAGGCTTGAGTGGATGTATGTGCTGTGATATTATGAAATATGTGCTGACAGGTGCTCCTGTAATGGGGATGGTGTAACATTTTATTCTGACTCCAAGCTGAAGCATTGACTGTCACAAAATAGAACATGCTTTTGAATCAGTGACACTTAAAGCCCAACTAACCATTTTGCAAGAATTTGTCCTTTCTGCGAAAGACTGCATTGCTGGCATCTGAGGCTGAAGTGGTGGCTTGTGAGGCAGCTGAGTGAACTGTTGGTAGCCTAAGCCACCCAGGGGAGGAGGAAGAGGAAGGTTGCTCTGGGCAATACTTGACTTGAAATGTGTTTCCCTTTTAAGACTGCTGAGCTCAAGCAACTTTGACCATTTATTTCTCCTTCAAAGAGAACACTTTTTGTGCAGAAATACGTCCTTGTGTGTGATACCTAGTATCTGCGCTCAGAGATGTTTTTCTGTGCCTACCTTGTGCTTTCAGGATGACACCAAAACTTGCTGCCTATGCTGCTGCAGCAATAGATGGTATTTGGAGGCTTAAGCCAGCAATTGAGCATGGCATAAAGGGCACAATGATGTGCCTGTCTATTGCAAAGCAATTTTCTCCCTAGCTCTCTGGTGCTTGCATGCTCCCTGCCCTTCTCTACCACAAGAGAGGAATAGACACCTGCATCCTGTCTCTTAAACCATTCAGTTACAGATATAGAGAAAGTTACGCTCCCTGTTCTGGTTTGCTTACCTATGAAATAGGTACAGGGTTTTAGCAAAGGTGGACCCGGGTGTGTTGCACTTTAGGTGAGTGACACAATAATTTTGGCATACTATACGGGTGGGACTTAAAACTGAGGAGCTGAAGTGCATAACTGATAAATGACATGTTCTAAGACAAGTTTAATAACTAAAGAAAGCTCTCTGCGTGAGAGAAGTTTTGAGGCAAACAGATGCTTTAATATAAAATAAAAATAGTTTGCTCATTTGACAGAGCAGAGTTTTGAAGGACTTGTCTTTCCAGACTCAGGACTGCTGCTTAGCAAACCAGAGCAGAATGCAACTAAAAATAGTAATGCTGATATTTGAGATTTGAATTTTGTATCGCTTGCCTATGACCATCTCTTCAGTTTGATATATTTCTGGAACAGGGTATTTTGTAAACCTGATGGTTTTGTTAGCAAGCACATATTATTACATCCCCATGCTAGGCTAACTTGAATGGTGAAGAGCTGCATTTGTTCTCATTGTATGCTGGTCCTTTGCATTCAGATAGAGAAGTGCAGCTACTTCTGTGATACTGTATGTGTTTCTCTTCCTTAGAATGGTGGATGTTGGAGGTCAAAGATCAGAACGAAGGAAGTGGATCCATTGCTTTGAAAATGTGACTTCCATCATGTTTTTAGTAGCACTTAGTGAATATGACCAAGTTCTGGTGGAATCTGATAATGAGGTAAGCCAAAGAATGGGAACTCTGCAGGAGGGTGGAAGGAAAGGAAGAATGTCTTTCTAGCTTCTTGGAGATTGGTACCAAAGTGCTTGGTGCCAAGTTGGATTAGCAAGTATTGTTGGTTTTGGCCTTCAGTTCTTCCTCTTGCAAGGGAACATGAGCCTCAATGGGTCATGATGTCCCTGAGAATGGAAAACGCACAGTGCATTCAAATCATCTGTACTTCTCAAGTAATACAGAAATACTGAAATTGCTGAGTTCTGTGTGCCTTGGAAGGTACTGTGCAATGTGACAGCATGCTCTTAAAAATCACCCATTCCTCTTTTCAGCACTGAATTACTTCGTGCTGTGACTGCTGTCTTGTTAGAGAGTGACTGGTCTCTTCGAAGGTGCAATACTGAATATTTTGCACTTACTAATAGATTAAAAAAATGCCATTAGGTAACAGCAGTTATTTCTTTTCTGCTAGATGTGTTCACAAAGTATCATGGGCAGTTCTCTCACATGACTGTCAAAGCATAAAATGTCTTTTAAGCCTTTTGATATGAATGGCTTGCCAATTAAATGAAGCTTGAGTCCATCGGATTTTGCGTTTCCCTGCCACTTACTGGCGCAGCTTGAGCCAGAACCTACCTGGGGCCAAAGTATTCTGTGTACAGTATCTGAGATGCTGGATTGATACAGATTTGAGTACGTGTGCAGGTAGCAGAAAAGCATCTTAGTGCTCATTTGTTAAAACAAGGCTTTCTTTTTCTTGTTTCAGAACCGGATGGAAGAGAGTAAAGCTCTCTTTCGAACCATTATCACTTATCCGTGGTTCCAAAACTCTTCTGTTATCCTTTTTCTCAACAAGAAAGATCTGTTGGAAGACAAGATCCTATATTCCCACCTTGTTGACTATTTCCCAGAGTTTGATGGTGAGTGGTTTTTAAGGTGGGAACACTCTATATCTAGAAGAAGGGGTAGAGATGGTTTGGTTAGAATGTTTTTTTTGTTTTTAAAGAAAACTCATATCTGGAGATGGGGAGAACATCTTAATTTGAGAAGAAATACCTACAACAATGAGAAAATGTCACAAAAATGTCTTAATCATATGTAGATGACTGGAATCTGATCGAATGATCAAATAACGAACCTCTCCTAGATGAAGAATTACTCCACTATCCCCTCCAAATATGCACTTCAGAGTATTAAATCATGGAAATCTTAACTTTCCTACATGTATGCTTGTGCACATAACCCGTTCGATAAACACGTGACAATTCGCAGGTATACTGGGCATTTCAGCCCTCTAGTCAAGAGGTGACTTGAATCCTCGTTTTGAGAAACTGACTGGTCAAATACCCAAGTTGTTCAAACGATGGTGCTGAAAAATCTCAGGTAGCATGAAATTCTTACTAGTGTGCCATCTGCGGTTGTGGACAAGTAATACCTACGTGAAACAGAGAAATGCCCATCTGAAACAAAAGTTCTTAGCCAAAATAGCATTTCAAGCTCTTCAGTTGAGTGCATTTCAAGTTGACTGGTAACACATCTGTACAGGGCTGAAAATAAAGAAAAATAGTGAATGACATCAGGCAACACACTCCTTGCCATGCTCTCATGTATTAAGTCGATTATTATGTGCTTTAAAAATGCAAGGTAAAGGAAGAATTGCCATTTTGCAAACAGCTTTCTCCTTTTAACGGACTAATGAAACTGCTCGTTATTAGTTGTCCTCCCACTTCTGGAGTTTCATGCCCCCTGCTGTCTGAAAGCACAAGCACTCTGAAATTGCCAGTGGTGGAAAACATCATGGTTTTACAGCAGGCTGGGAATGGCTAGTGAGCTTGTCGGTCAAATAGTGTGTACTTCTAATATAACTTAACAGCTGGAGACAAGATCGCAACATCAGGAAGTAGCATATATTTTCACTTTTTTTTCATATAAATATTTACTGTAGCTCCTCCAGGGATGCTGCATCACTTGCGAGTGGGAGGTAGCCCATCAGACCACCTCTCAAGAGATAGTCCTTGCTGTGGAGAATGTGACAACACCACTATACTGTGAAAGAAGTATCAGTAGGTGACTTTTTCTGAGGAGTTGTCAGCAATATGAAGTAAATACTGGCAAAAATTCCAGGTTTTAGTTCCTGTGAGTTGACCAGCCAGTTAGGACAGACTGCAGCCTTGAGTGAAGATGACCCTTGTTTGCAAAACATATGTTTGTGTCCTTTAGCACATAAGATCCATCTATATCTTAGGAAGAAATATGCATCCCATCTACAGAGGACAGCTAAACCCTGACAACTGTGTTATGTATATCCAGCATCTGTCACTGTTATCTGGTGAACGCAGCACATACATGGTTATACCAAATGCTGTATTTCAAAGCACGGTCTGAAATGATGCCTTGGCGTCTGTCAAAACTCTCAGCCTTGGAAAAATGCCTTTTGTAGGTTTTGGTTAGATAACTGAAAAGCATAAGACACTTCAGCTCCTGGGACTTCTATGCAATAAATGATCTTACTTTCTTCTTTATAGCTCTGTAACCCGTAAGAAAAAATGCGCTAGCAATTATTCTGATGGATCAAACCAGGGGATGCACTTAGCATAAATCCATTAACTGGTTTCTTTGTTTGCTGCAGGCCCACAGAGGGATGCACAGGCAGCCCGTGAGTTCATTCTCAAGATGTTTGTGGATTTAAATCCAGACAGCGATAAAATCATCTATTCTCACTTCACATGTGCCACAGACACAGAAAACATCCGTTTCGTCTTTGCAGCTGTCAAGGACACCATCCTACAGCTCAACCTGAAGGAGTACAACCTGGTTTGACCTGCTCTGCTCTTGGCCCCTTGAGAGGCTTCATTGTGAAGAAAAGACAAAAAAAGAAATTTTAAATATGACAGGAAAAAAAGTTTTAATTTTTGATGATGTAATGATTGCAAATTGTCTGATCTGTGGAGTGGCAAGTGCTCGGTGTTATCCTGGAGTCTCATGTCTCTGTCCACAGAGTAGTTGATTTCATATTTTTAACAAATTGCTTTTTATTTCACAGTTAACGGGGATATGCCTCATTTCTTCAGCACCTTGCTTACTTCTTAATTTTTGCCAAACAGCTAAGGCAGTCTCATCTTGAGCTTTCCTCTGTTGCTTAGCCACTTTTTTTTTTCCCTTTTCATTCCCGTGGTATATATAGAAAAAAAACAACTTTCCAGCCGAGATTGTGAATTCACTGGACTGTGGGAGTGCAGAATGCTACTGGTCCCTTTGCCTTGCGCTATAGGGTGCCTCTGGTGTAATTTGCTAATCCTGCTTGCTTCCCCCCCTCTCCCCCCGCCCCGTTTCCCTTCCCTTCCCCAGGACACGCTCCATGGTTCACTGTGATGAAATGTTGGGGAGGAGCAATTGCTCTCCAACTATTGTGCAAAAAAAGAAAAAGGCAAAACAACAACAACAAAAGCCATCACTTTTCCATTCTTTATATGTTCTAGTTCTGAGTTATTTTTTTTCTTATCAATTATAAAAGGTATGGAGACTGTGATTATTTTTTTTTTAAATTATTGACGTTCTATACATAGTTTGCTACGTGTTGCTGTATTTTGTTCGTGGACTACAAATGATGGAAGCTCTTGGAGCAATAGCTGCTGAGCCTGGGGAAGTGCCTGACTGTAATTATTCTTTTTTATTTTATCTTGGTTTTATTTTTTTCACACACATACACACATCCCCCACACACCACAAGCGCATGCCTGCGCACAAGGCTCAATTTGCAGAGAGAAACTACGTTTTGTTGAGTATAGTATATGACATCACGTGAGCAACTTCTCTATGCAGCAAATATCAAAAGCACACTGAGTAATTGTGGCATTTAAACATCAGACTTTGGCTGGATCGAAAATCTTAGTCTTGTGCCACCCTCTAGTTCTTTTCTTGCTGCTAGTAGCAAACAAGCCTTGTTTATTGCATTTTGTGCCAGTGTGTTGAATGACTTTGTAAGAATTCCTCGGTCCTGTCCAGCTTGCAGATTTTTAGAAAGGACCAGAATTGGTGGGTGACAAACTTTGGGATGTAGGTAGGATTCTTACTTGAAAAGATTGAGAATAGCTCTTGGAGGGAGTGGCAATTCTCTCTCTCTCCCATTTATGCATTCCCCTGAGGCACATGCTGCTGTGTTTCTCTTTGAAAGACTTGCACACATACTTGCTCCAGGGTGCATGTGATAATCAAGTTACAGTAGTCATGGCTGGAGCACGCGGCTGCTATGGAATCCAGAAAGCCCTGCTGTGGTTGCACTTTCGTTTAGCAGGAGAGTAGAGGCAGAGACGGTAGGGTTTGCTGGTGCAGGCGGAAGGTAGAGTGGAAGTAGTTCTGGATTCTAGATGCCAAATGAAACCACTAAGCAGAAGGATGTGAAGCCTTTGCACATTAGAGGCCTTTTTCCAGGAGCTGAGGCAAGTGAACAAATGTGCTGAAGACCTGTTGCTGGCCTGGAAGACAACTGCAGTGGCAAGGCAAGGAGTGAGTAGGAAACAGGGAAATCTGACTCACCTCTGGACGTGTGTCGTTTAGCCATCACTAATGCTTCTGTTTCAATTCCAACAAGTAGCATTGGGTCCAAAATCTCTGGATCAACCAGACTGCCCCCTTGAAGGCTAGCAGGCTGCCAGTAGATAAAGACTAAATGAGCTGCACTGTTGAAGGGGGCTGTTGATATTTTGTCTCTTTTGTAGACAGAGCACTACATCAGTGTTTTGCACAACATGTAAGAGTAAATCTTAACTGTCTGAGATGCTTAAGATGCTTTGATCTAGAACACTAAAATATGGAGGGACATAATTTTGAGTAATTCTGTTTATAGTTCCCTCTTGTTTTCCAGAATAGCCGAGGGAAGCCTCTGTATGTCTCAGAGCACTACAGAAGGAAGCAAACTCTGCTAAGAGAGATTAGAGAGCTCAGGTTGGAACAGTAGCCATGGGACCAACAGTTGAAGAGCCAGTCTGGCCAAGTGGTGATGCTGAGGGAAACACAGCATCTCTTTAGACTAGCCATGCTCTGGACTGTCTTTAACACTTGGGAGGAATGAGAGGGATTCCCATGTGTCAGACAGCTTTGCATCAATTTTACTGCTTTTTTTTTGTCTTTATGCCAAAATGATCCATTTTGTAGAAACTGTCCTATAAAGAGGAATTTATAATCATCTTTGTGTATTCTAAATGCTGTTCATCTGAAGCAGATGGCAGCACCAGCCTCTTCTGCTTCTGTGATCCTCTTGTAAATGGTTCACACTACAACTATTGCCAGCAATGAACCTGGCATTGAGATATACAGGTTCTTGGAAATAACTTCCCAGAAGTTTGGGGGTTTTTTTCCAAGGTGAATGATGGTGGTACTTCCACTTGAATCTGAAATTTTTTTTGTTTTGTATCCTCCCCTTTAAGAGCTGCTGCCCTGGCACGGGAGGAGGGATCTTGGCTTCTATCTCTTGCAGAGTGAATCTGCATTGTTGTGGGGAACCGTGGGAGGCTACGGGCACAAGGATTTAGGCACGTGCTGTACCTTACTGAGCAACTGCTTGGTGTAGCTGTTGGCCTGATAACTGAGTTGGTGTGATCGTTATTGCAAAGGGAAGGGGAGAACATTATGCCATGGCTGTCTCGTGAGTTCCCAAAACCTCATTCTGAATTGGGGGAGGAATGGGTCAGACTTATACACATAATCTGGAGTTGTCTGTGGACTATATTATATGTGAGAAGATACCAGTGTTAGCACATGCTTTCCTTAGCAAGCAGTAGCTCGTGTGCCTCCAGCTTGGCCAGTGAAGCATTGCTGCAGAACTGGTTCATGCCTCTGTTGGCTGGCCCTTTGGCAAATGCCTGCCCTAGCAAAAGTGCCAAACCTTAGACCGAATTTGCCTCTATCATCTTTTCTGAAAGTAAGGCCAGTCAGAACTTTCTGCAGGTTGAGACAACAGATTGACCTTCTGAAAAGAGGTGGAATTGGGTTCTTGTAGAAAATCTTGAGTCTGAGGAAGTGGTCTCTTGGCTAACCTCTGCTCCTTGTGCACTTTTTATCTTTGTTCTGCTGAAGAAACCAACATACTTTGAACCAGTTTGAAACTTGAAGTCAGTGAGGAGAGGACCATCCCATTTCTTTGCACCATTCTGTGTGGATTGGCTACCTGGTGAGCAACAGCCCCTTCCTGCTTCAGCGTGTCAGATAGCTCCTGCCCTTTCTGCCTGTCTCCCCTTCTCCCAGAGTTGGATTCTTTGGTCTCCTGTTGTTGCTTCCTAGCAATGTTGGCCTTGCGTTCAACTATGGTTTTTCTTCATGTGTTTTATTACTTTAAAAAAAAAAAAAAAAAGTACTTCCGGAGTGTGCTGACCATTGTATTGTACTGTACAGAGCCCAGGTTGTTAGAGTCCAGCAGAGATAAAGTGTGTTATGCAGCACCCAGTTTTATAAGAGTATGGTTTGTGCCAATGCCCCTTCTTTAGTAGTGCCAGAGACTCTTTACAAGTGCCAATGTGGTGGAAATTATTTGGTTATACTTGTATATTATAGGATCCTGATTTAAGACAATTTAAACATTATCCTATTTAAAAAGATACTATATAAAATGCTGTTTTTAAACCTTGTCATTTGCAATGCATGTATTGTTGTGCGTGTTGGGGTGGGGGGAGGGAAGAGGGTAGGGTAAAGGAGTTTCTGAATAAGATGTCCAGTGTCAGGATCTATTCAGGCTCCAAACTGTCTCATTCCAGTCCAGGAGTGTGATTGTTTCTTGGAATGATCCCACTCTGACTGCTGGGCAACATCCCTTATTACAGAAATATCTGATGGAAATTGATTTTCATATCTTTCTCCTGAAATAAATTCTCTGTTTGAAATTGGAATAAATTTTGTTCCTAAAAGCCATGGTGGTCAGACATGCATTTCTTCACTCCTGTCCCTCCTCTTCCCCTCCTCCTGGTTGGCTTAACAAGTTCTGTACCTTGGGGGACCTGCAGCCGATTGAAGCACACTCTGCCCTCCTAGCTAGCAATGTTGTCCCTGCTCAGAAAATCAGGACTCTGAGGCATAGAAACCAAGCGTATTTTGGTAAATATAAGGTATAATACGCACTAACTATATATAACATACTGTATTAATAATTCTGAGCTGAAGTGTGAACAGCGGCTGACTAGGGTTTTAAGATGTAGGGATGCAGCGGTGGCACCTTGACTTAGAATTTTACAGGATTTTGGAGTAGAATTGCTAAGTGAAGCTGCCAGTATTTGCTGCTGCCTCTTGCTGTAGTGTCAGCCCATTTCAGGCGCGCTTCTTGCAGGATATACGTTGCTGATAGCAGGTCTGGTCTCACTAACATTTCTGCTTCCAGTCTTGTTTGTTAGCAACGTGGACTTGAAATATGAACCACTGCTTCAGTTCATCCCTTTAGGAGTCCAGAGATGGATGATTGCAAAAGCTTGCACAAAGGGATTTGCTGGGATGGAGTTTCTAGAATTTAATTCTCCTCCCCTAGGATTGCTCCCCAGGAATTTGAGATTCAATCAGCTGAGAGTGGGTAGAAATGTCTGACTTCCTCTGTGTAAGGCTTCCTGTGTTTCCAGGAAGCTGCAACCAAGGATGTTCTGCTCCCTTCTATGTCAGTTAATGCACAGGTGAAGTTGGAAGTACTGGACAGCCTGAGATGCCATGTTTTGTCTTGAACCAGGAAGATCGCTCCAATCCGGTTGCCCATAATACTGGCAGGTATTTGTGTCGTTGCTCTTTGCTAGTTAGGGGTGAATGTACATTGCTTTTCTCAGTAGCTCTGTGTTCTCACCAGGTGGAAAGCATGAAATAGCTGAAAGAAGCGTGTTTGGTTTGTTTGTTTCCTTCGGTTCCGTGTGGGTCATGTGTTGTGCCATTCTTGGCAAAGAGAGTATAATATGCTCAGTTCAAATAAAGCATAGTGACTGATTCAGACTCTTCAAGGAAGAAGGTAAAGTCTTAAGGCTAATCCCCAGTATTCCTAACTTGTGTTCTGGCCTTTTTCAGCCTCCAGACATGATGTGTGTGCAAATTGCCTGTGCTTGCTGCAGGTGTGCTGTCTCTGAAGTACTGCAGCTTGTTCAGCCTATATGCAGGAGGTTTGGTCTCTGCCTGTCTTGGAGTGGCCCAGGGAAAGAGGCAGCTGGGAGCAGCAGCTGGTAGAACAATCCACGCAGCTTGCTTGCAGTTGCTGCCTTTCCCAAGGGCCCCTCAAACATCGACCGAGTAAACTGTTCCCAGCAAGAGAGCGAGCTCCTGGCCTCCACCTCAGCAGCCGGGGGCCCTCAGCAACCTTGTCCTGTGCAGGAACTACCCCGTCCTGCGAGGAGAAGTCTTGGGAACTCCGGAGGGGCTGTGGTATGGAGCAGCCTGCTGCTGCCTGGACCATTCCTTTCGCCTGAGCCTGCTCTCAAGGGAGCGTTGGGAAAAGGGGCAGTCAGAACCAGGCTGTGGGCCAGGTGTGTTGTCTGGGAAGGTGTGCTGGCCCAAGGACTGGGGGTGGGCTAGTGCTGGGAGTCACTTCAAACCTGGCTGTTAGACATCACTGCCAACACCAGAACAGGGCCTTGGGATTGTGTACACAGGTGGACCCAGACGTTAAGGAAATCAATTTCCATCTTTTTCATATTAAAAGAATCCCATGCAGAAGAAGAGGGCAGAGAAGAGAGAATTTGGGATTCACCTTGTCCTTGAACAGCCATCATCCTCACAGCAAGAGAAAGCTCTTTTCTTTGTGCTACATCTGCTCTGTTGGCGAAAGCTAGGGAAGCGTCTGTCCAGCATGAGAAGAATAAAATGTCATATGAAATTTATAAAGCAGTGTTGTGGTTTAGCCTCGGCTGACAGCTAAGCACCACGCAGCTGCTCGCTCACTCCCCTGCCCGGACGGGATGGGGGAGAAAATCGGAAGAGTGAAAGTGAGAAAACTTGTGGGTTGAGATAAAAAACAGTTTAATAGGACAAACACAAAAAGGAAAAGAATAATAAAAATACATACAAAACAAGTGATGAACAGCACAATTTCTTACCACCTGAGGTTAACACTACACAAGACCCCTGGCTGCCCAGCCTCCCAGCCTGCACGCAAGCAAAGCAAATCAAGGAATTCATTCCCCACTTCCCACGGACAGGCAGGTGTTCAGCCATCCCCAGGAAAGCAGGGCTCCATCACACGTAATGGTGACTTGGGAAGACAAACGCCATCACACCCAAGCTGATGTTGTGCAAGACCCCCGGTTACCATGTCAGGGCCCCAGTTACGTGCCTCCGCCCACCCCCAGTTATAGACGGAACGTGACGTTGTACGGTATGGAATATCCCTTTGGCCAGTTTGGGTCAGCTGCCCCTGCCGTGTCCCCTCCCAGCTTCTTCAGCATCCCTTGCTTCTTGTTAGCTGGGCAGTATGAGAAGCTGAAAAGTCCTTGACTACTTGGCAACAACTAAAAACATCAGTGTGTTTTCAACATTATTCTCATCCTAAAACCAAAACACAGCACTACGCCAGCTGTCAGAAAGAAAATTATCTCTATCCCTGCTGCAACCAGGACAAGCAAGAATATAACGCCTCCCTCCTTTCACTTCAGCTTTCTCTCCCGTGTCTAGCCTGACCCCAAACTGCCTTACGCAGGACGCTGCAATCTGTGGCACGCAGGTCAGAGGCCCTGGACCGGCTCAGCTTGTTTGAACGGCAGCTGGTTGTTGATGTAACGTTACGGTCAAAAGCAGTGACTTCCTGGAGCCCAGGCTCGGTGAGGGGCATCCATCCAGCACTCTCCACCTCTAATTTATGTTTTTGTTTTCCTGGGCAGCGCATCTGTCCTCTGAAGGCTGCTGGGTCCTGCCTCCCATTTCATTGCCTATTTCTATCGTACCTAGCAGTCGCTCTGGTGAGCTCCGGATAGCTCATGGATAGAGCGTGGAAATCATGAGTCCTTCCGTTGCAGCAGCCAATCTCTCCTGGTGTGAAAGCATTTGAATAAATATTGCAATCGCCTGTTTCTGAAGGTAGTGCTTTCAAATGCAAGTGGAGAAAAGGTTTTGTTTTGTTTTTTTTTAAAGACGAAAACAATAAAAAAAGTTTTTATAGTGTATGTGTCCCCACAAACAGAAGTGGTAAGAACTGATGGGAAATAGGATGGAAATGAAGGTTTCCAGAAACCACCTTGGACAAAAACTTCTTTGCTCTCTCTGGTTTGTAAAGCTACTTGAATATAAATTGTGTGTGTAATCTCCTGTCCGTGACATCTCAGTAGCTTCCCAGCAAAAGCTAGCACCACTAGCAATTTCTAAAATGAACTCTTGTTTGTGTACTCTCCTCAGGCGTACCACTTCAGTATAGTTGTCTTGGAGCTGTTTTATCTTCTGCGATGCAGACCAATCAGGAATTTAAGCCTCTATGAGCAGTTTTTGTAATGTCTATATCACCTTGAGTTGAGAACTCATGGTTTCTGAAGAGTTTTTGTGGCTCCCGTACTGGACTGTATGACAAGACTCAGCATTTGGGCTGTCGTGAAAGCTTCTGGGTAACGTAGCTCCCAAGATGGGAGAAGATGTGGCTCAGCCGGGACTACGGATGCAGCCTGGGGGCTGTTCCACGTGCCCAGCCAGGTGCTATTACCTGTTGTCGCTGGACACTACCATGCACTGCTCCCAGAATTGCTCCTTCCTTCATCTCAGGTGTGTTTCCATAGCTCCTGGCCATGGAAATAAATGGTGTTTGTGTGTCTCCTGCTGTGCTGGTTGGTATACTCCCTCCCAGTGGCTCAGGCCTTCGATCTCATTGTAAACAGCCGACAGCTTCAATGAGGCTCTTTGCAAAGTAGAGGTGCTACAGGATGAGAACATCCTTGGAATTCTTCTGGAAAGGATTTGGCAGCCTGATTAGAAAAGAAGTCTCAGCTCAATGTCAGCTTTGCAACACTCGATTCAGAGCAGATTCAATGTTGTAAAAGAACCTTGAGGGAAAGAACTGCAATCTTATGCTTTGGTGAAAAAGAGTTTTGCAGAGGTAAGTTTTACGGACCAATTCAGAAGTTGTTTAGACAGAACACGTCCTGTTGCTAACCCGAAGAGGGCACTGTGTGCACGTAAACCACACAGGATAAATGTGCAAAATCCTTGCAAAATCATCATCTGCAGCAAAAAAAAAAAAATCACTCATAACTTTGTCCAGTTACAGCTTTTCTTAGTCACGTGAATGACCTGGGGGGGGGGGCTTTAAGAAGTTTTTAATTACTAGGTTTGGAAAGTATTGGGAATCTTAAAATCTTTGGTCTAGTGTTTTGTATCCAGCACTGCTGCAGGTATTATATGGGCTCTAACAAGTCACTCTTAGGCAAACGTGAACATAAGGGAAGGCGAATGCTCCGCAGAAGTACATCTTGAAAAATAAAACCCATTAGGGGTTTTCTTTTAATGCAAAAAATTAAATCTGACTGCTACTCTTCAAAAACTTTGGAGATTGTGTTTCTATAGTCATGAAAATTTTGTTGTAACCTGCAAACTGATCTGTACCTATAGATTTAAATGGTTTAAGAACAGGAGCTGGTTGGTGAAGTTGGGCTTGATTAAAACTTCCAGATCAAAAACCAAGTTTGGATTCAAAAAAGACTGACGTTCTTATGAGTAGCTTTGTAAACTTTGTCCCCTAGTCTTTGATTATTAGAATTTCATTTATCGGTTCTAATCTCAAGAAATGTATCAGATTCCTGCTCTTTTAACAGATTTTTTTTTTTCCTCCTCCTTTCTCTGCAGTTAGAAGAATGCAAATAGTGTCACCTCTATGTGCTGCAAAACTATCTGGATCCCTCTAATAACAGAGAGTCAGATTTTATCCCATTTTTCTCCAATGGTTGCTTAAACATCTTTAGCTGTCCGACTGCTTTTTCTGTTACTGGTACATCCCCACTGCTTGGGTACGAATCAAGCTCCGCACCTCAGCTGGACAGATTCCTCTCAAATTCATCTCACCTCTGGAGACTCAACTTCTGTTTTGTCTTTGCCGAGCTGAGTCCCTCATTCCCCAGCCGTAAACCCTGAAGCGTGCAGCGACAGTTAAGGCCAAAGTAAATGTGGCATCGCAGCGAGTGAGATGTTTGTTCTGTGGGTGCAGGCTCAGATTTTCTCCTGAGTCCGGCGGTGTCATTGCAGCACGACGCTCACCAGCATTCCTGTGCCTCCCAGCTCTGAGGTCCTGGACCTCCAAGTGGTTGGGTGGGAGCGTTATTGCAGCGAAGAGAGGAGACAAACCAGGTGTGCATACAGCTCAGGAAATCCACATAAATAGAAGATTATTATAACACTTCTCCTCCCTGCCCTGCATTAGGCTTGGATAGACTATGAAATTTTGCCAATTGTCCTACCTGGGATCCCGGTCAAAACCGGTGTGTTTGGAAATCTGCGTGGGGAGAAGAAGCAAGTGGAATTAGTGTTTTCCTGTTTGTTTGAAGACAAACCTCAAAGTTATAGGTCTTGGAATGCTCTTTGTCCGTGTAAAATAGACTACGTTCACCTGTCCTTCCCTTGGCCTCCCCTATCAGCGGCAGTTACCTTGTGAAAGATGTCCAGCTGGCCAACGTGGATTGCACAGGCTCCTTCTTCATTCTCACTTCAGCATGGTGTGCGTGTCTGGGGCAAGGCTCGCTCTCAAAAAAGCTTTCTTCTGGCTTTTCCCCTTGCAATTCTGTAGAGAATAGAAGAGGTTTACCGTCACTTCTTACTGGTAGGAAGAGTCTGCGCTTCTGCGATCTGAAGTTTTTACTCAAAAAGTTTCTGGCTTTGTTTCTTGCTTTCAAAATTTGGGAGAGGGAAAGGTTCTCCCCGTTTGTCCTGTTTGCCTGCGTTTCACTTCCATCAGATGAATGCAGAAGCTGGTTGATGGCCGTTAAGCCTGGACTGGATGCCCTGTACTTGCAGCTGGCGGACAATAGTGGGCTCTTTCAGATCGGCTGGTTTGCTGATGCGCAGATGCCTTCCACCAATTAAGATTAATTCAATTAGTCTGACGTAGTTCAGGGTAGGCCAATGAGCAGCAGGTTAACCCTGAGCACCTGTGGTGACAGCGGGAGCGCCTGCACTGTTAGATCTGTTTCTCGCTCTGTGCAGTCGCAGCAGGGTTTCTGCGCTCTTCTCCTGGGTGAGGAACCCCTCACGGCAGCAGGTCTCGGTGCGTGTGGGGGAACTGAAAGCACCGGCCCACGGCCATGCAGAGGAGCTTCCTTGCCTTTTGGGCTAGGTGGCTCTGTTTTTAAGAACCTGAACCTGTAGATGTCAGATTCCATTTCCCTCCCCTCCTCGGGGCAGAGGTGGTAGTGTGAAAAGGTGTCAGATGAGGAAAGCAAGAAGCTGGGTTTTTTTCTTTACAGTTGTTTTTTTCTGAGCTGGGGGTGGAGCAGGGAGGGATGAGGCCGGAGCCTGCCCGGAACTGTGCCCTACTCTGAAGAGCTGAGCTGCTGCAGCCACCTTCTCCCCAAATCCTGCCCCCCCCCAGCCTCCATGGCTCAGTGCTCCTGCTGCCACGTTTGCCCGTGTTTCCTATTAGAGGAGGATAAAGCTGTCACTCTGATCAACAGCAAAATCAACAAAATACCGAGGGAGAAGAGATGAGTCCGGCAGGAGCAGAAATTGCCGCTTCTTGGCAAGTTGCGCTGGGGGAAAGATGCTGGTTATCTGTTGAATGACAGCCTGGCAGAGGCGGGATGGAGAAGAATCAAAAAGGGCCGCAGGGTAGCAGATGTGACAGAGGGAGGAAGTCCCTCCAAGTACCAGCTGGAAGGACCTGGGAGGAGCACATGTGCCTGACTGCATGTGAGGAGAGCCGCTGGCTGACTAGTGCAGAAACGCTGCTCCGGATGCTGAGGTGGTTCTCCCAGCTTCACCGTTGTGCAGCCTCAAGCAAGTCCACGCCTCTATTGCCTTTAGTCGTGTTTCTTTAGCGCCTTCAGAGTGAGGGCTGATTCTACTGCATGCACATACTGCACCTTGCACGGGAGGATCATTGTCACCGGGGCCTTTGACCACTACTGTGATATGTAGCACCAAAACATCTCTGATTTTATGGGTCACCAATGAGCTAATGCCTACATCTTTCACTCGTTTTTTTTTTTCCAGTACAAGCAGGCACAAAAATCTCTTGAATCTTTGGGTGTGATTTCTTTCCTGACACACCAAAACTGGAGTGGACTTTACGGGGTTTGTGCCTTAGTAACACAGCGGTTGGATGTTATCACAAGCTACAGGACCTTGTGGGAAGAGAAGGGTGGTGATATGGTTAAAGCATGGGGACAGGAGTACTACTCCCAGTTCCGTTTCCTTTATTGCCACAGATTGACTTTACCCTTGTTTTTGACTGGCACAGATCTGAGATAAAATCATGTATTGTAGTAATGCCTTACAACCTTGGCACGAGACCTTGGTGCGCAAGGTGCTGCTATCGTCTTGCTTACAGTGAGGGTCAGCGTTCTGCGCTCTTGCTGTCCACATTGTCTGTGGCTTGAACCAGGACCAAAACCTTTGCTTCTAAGCCAGTTGGTGCAGCCGACTTGTGTCCAAGCTTCTTGGGGATATTCACTTCTGGAATGGACTGGTTGTATCCATGTGGCACAGCAATAGGTCTAGATCTCGTCTGCACCCTGTGTTATCCATGGTCAGAAAACACACAGGGCTTTGGCTTTTGTAATTTTTCTTCTCCCGTTGAAATCTGCAAGAAAGAATGAAACGGTGGTGTCATAGCCCTATAGGATGTTGTATTTATACTGTGACATCCAGTGGGACGAGTGTATGCCTGCTTTGGGAGATGGTGTAAAGGTGCATGTGAAGCGGGGGGGGCAATCGAAGGCATGAAGCTTGCTGGACAACTCCAACACTGGCTACAGGCAGAGAAAGTCAGATTCGGTGCTATCTGCCTCCACGCTGTCTATCTGGGAATGCACTTGCCTCTTTGCTGGAGGAACTGACTCCAGAAGAGAACTGGAAGTGAGCTAGCATGTACGCTGTGGAGGACGAGGGGAACGTGGTTTGAAAATGAGCCAAACATACGATGTAGACGTGCGGTACAGCCCTGTGGGTCGAAGGGACAGACTGCTTCCTTGTACCACGGCTCCCTGCAGTTTTCTGTCCAATCTGGAGTGGATAGCTGAGGTCTCTCATATTCCCACTGTTCAGGATGTGCTGCAGAGGCAAATGCCTGTAGCTGGCAACAAGGACCGTCACTTCTCAGTGCAGGATGTTAAGGTGAAGCTCCTGTAAAGCAGTCAGCCTTTTGAGCGTGGCAAGTGCATGGGATTCCCCTTCTCCCAAACAACTGTCCTGCACGCTGCCTCTTCCTTCTCTTGTCCTTGGGCTGTCTCTCTTGGCTGCATCTTCCTTCCTCAGTGGGAAATAAGGCAGCGCCTACCATAGTCTCCTCTGCTTCTGCTTGGGCTGGGCAGGTGCTGTGGTTATCGGGAAGCAGAGCCTTTGCACCTCTGTGCCCTCTCTTGTTCAAAATGCTGCCTGCATCTTGAATTTCAGGTAGCTGAATTCCAGCTGGCTCTGGTGCCCTTCCTGTCCTCTGCCCAAGAGGTGGCTTGGTAAGGCTTCTGCTCACTTGCCCTTGGCAGGCTAAGAGTGCATTTGGGATTACATTTAGTAACTCCCTTGATAGCCGGTAACCTGTTGAGATGTGGCAGCACAGTCTTGGGGGGGGCTCCAAGTCCGTGATACCTGTCAAAGCCATGGTCCCAGGCACTGCCTGCCCGAAGGGGAAAACATCACGCTCCTGCCTCTGGTCGACCCTCCATCCTGGCAGGATCATGGATGTGGGCGGGCAGAAGTCAGAGCAGAGGAAACGGACCTGCTGCTTCGAGAGCGTGCCGAGACAGCAGTCTCTGCATGTGCCCCCTTCGCTGCAGAACGGGATGATGGAGAGCCTGGCTCTGCTCGGGGCTGCCCTGGCTCCGCAGCACACCGGTGAACCTCTTTCTGAGCAAAACAAACCTTCTGGAGAACATGATTGCTGCCTGAGACACGGCCCAGGGCTTTACCTCCTTCCGTGATAGCGCGCTCCTCCGGGCAGCTGCACGGCTGGAGCAGCAAATACGTGTGTCATCAACGTGAGCTGCTGCTCCCTGCGTGTCTGAGGACTTGAGCGAGCTGGAGGCTGCAGACGGCTTGGCACAGCCCCGTGACACAGCTTGTCGAGCAGAGCACTCAGGCACTGCAGGGGCTGGAGCCTCCGCTGGGTTCCTGAGTTTGCTGTGCTCTGCTGGCAATGTGATGAGATGGGCTAATTCTGCTCCCGTGCGACACTGGCTGTGCAACATAAGGGAGCCCTGGGGACCCTTTCTGCTCAGCGTCCCCTCCCCTGTGTAGTTCTTCTTTCTTGCCTGCTCACACTGCAGCAGACGAGGGGAAGATGATCTCCTGTCGGGAGACACGACTGATTTGCCATCTTCTTCAGTTTTGTCTGAGCACTCCGCGCTGGGGAGAGGAGGCCAAGAGGCTTCCCCTGCCCTGAAACCCAGGCTTGACACCTATTCTGGAGGGTTAGGTGGGACAGAAAACGGAGGCCACTGGTTAGGGTAGAAACTTCCAGCTTGGGATTCAGCTGCTTAAGCAGTGACTTCTGAGCTGTTCAGGAGTGCAGCCAGGGGTGAAGGGAAATCCAAATCACAGAAGGACAAAAGCTCTCAAATGCAGATGCAATTTATTGTTTTTATGTGTTCTTACAACACTGGAGCTACAGCAAGAGGGGAAAAAGGAGGCAGCAGGTTTCAGAGGTAGGGGACAGCAGCAGCAGTAGTGAAGCAGGAGCTGAAAGTGTCCTCCTTGGAGCTGGGGCAACCTTCTCACAACATGGCTTGGGCAAAGGAGACCCAGGCATCTGGTGTCACAAATGCAAGGGGCGGGGAGGAGACTGCTCTTTGGATCCCCCCCAATCTAACTGTACTGCCTTCCCCAAAGGGTGGCAGACATCCCAACAGCTACTGTCACCTCACTCAGGGCTGTCCTGCTGCTTCCTTTTTGGAGCTGTAGCCACAAGCAGCTTGACAAAGGGGTAAATCTGAGCAGCAAAGTGTGGGAGCATGCACTGTGTAAATGGGCACTCACTAGCTTGCACAGGGAACGAATGCAGTCGAGGTGCAATCTCTGTGCCAGATCCCCCACTGCCACAGTTTGGCTTTGCCAGAGAGAAGTCCTTCCCATGTCCATGAAGATCAGTGGAAGATGTTTCCCAGGGAGAAAGGAAGAAAAAGCAGGTGAGCACGGGGCCCTGAAGTGTGAGTTTTTCAGGGCAGCAGCTGTGGGGGGAGAGTAGGGTCATGCTGACTTCATGACGCTGTTGACCCAGGGAAGGTAAGGAGCAATGTGTGTGTAGAAACCGGGCCAATTGTTATGCCTATAAGAGAAGATGCCGTAGGCTTTGTTGTTGCAGATGAGTGGATCCCCAGCATCACCCTGTAAAATGGAGGAAGAGAGAGATCAGTGCTGATCTATGTGGGGTCTCCAGGAAAAGGGTGCATTTGCAAAGAACAGAGAGGCTGCAAATATCAGGACAGAGCCTCCCCAGGAGAAGCCTGGACTCACGATGGGTGTGGATAGCTCTGGGTCCAAAAGGGACCATTGGCAGTTTTGTCTGGGACCGACCCAGCATGGGACCCAGCACAACTATGGCTGGGCAAATGCTGAAGCTTAAAGTATCGCTGCATTTCTGCCCTTCTGCTGGCTGCAGAGCACTACAAAATGCATTCAGACCAGCTGCGAGATTTAGGGCAAACCCCTCTTTGGTCAAGCTATTGTCCTGTTGTGCTGTTGCAGACTCCTAGGTCCTCTGCTCTGGGAAGACAAGGATCCTCTTGTCCCTTATGCTTGTCCCGGGGCTGAGCACAAGAGTGATGCCTGCAATCAGCAAGAACACTGCTGATTGTCTGAGGGTCTGATCCTTGGAGATCAAGACCCAGGCCATCTCTTGTGCCAGGACAGCAAGAGAGAGGGATGCTGGTGAGGAAGCATGGACTGAGGCAGGGGAAGGAGAGTGAGGGGACAACAAGAAGCGATTTTAGACAGTACCTTTTCAATGAAGTTTTTTAGCCCAGATCAGGTTTGTGCCCAGCACCTGGCTGAAACCTCCCCTGCAGCCTTCTACTCCCTGAGTCAGAGACTGACCTTCTCAGGTACCCCAGCAGATCCACTGTGGCCACAAATCAAGTTGTCAGCAAGTCCAGGATAGTGGTTGAGGCAGTCCCTTTGTTTGATGATGGTGATGGTGGCTTCACGTAACGTGGCAGCAGGTGTTTTGTAGCCCCAGCCGGCTATACTGCATGCAGTCCCACCAGGGACTTTTGATTTTTCAAAGGAAATGGTCCTAACGTAGCTGTTGGTGGTGGCATTGCCTTTCAGCTGGGCAAGGGGACAGAAAATACAGAAATAAGTGCTTGATCTGTAAATGCTCTGTGACGAAGGCTCCCCGCCCACTCCAGGGTTACAGCTCAGCCCTGCACATTGGGCAGGCAGGACCATGCAGGTGCTCCAGGCAGGTAGCTACCTTCAGCAAGAGGATGTCATTTCCCTTCTTAGGACTCACAAAGCCTGGGTGGCAGTGATACTCTTGGACTTCGAATGTTTGCCAGCTTTCCTCTCTCCTCTGGATTGTGTGGGCTCCAAGGATGACAGTCAGAGGTTTGTGTCTGGTAAAATCAAGCAGTATGTCATTAGCTTTCTCCTGTCTTCCCTGGTAACACTGAGGCACATCTTCCAGGGGCATGGCCAGGAGAGACTGGCTGGGCTGTAAAGAAGAATGGTGGGAGCAAGGAGCTCTGCCAGTGAATCTACCCAGCCAAGAGGCAGAGCAAGTTCCCAACTGACGGACCAGAGCTCTGCAAAAGGTTACTTTACCTCTGGATCTTGAGCTGAGCAGATTTGGTCCAATGCTGCTGTTGTGTACTAAGATATGTGGACTGTTGGTCCAGGCTTTGTAAGCCCATGGAAGTCCATGGCACCAAAGAGGGATTTCTAAATCAGGACCCTGCTCTGGGCCAATGTACCTTTACTGGCCTCTACATCATCTTTAGAATCATAGAATCTTGAGGTTGGAAAAGACCTCTAAGATCATCAACTCCAACCGTCAACCGAACACCACCATGCCTACTAAACTATGTCCCCAAGTGCCATGTCTACACATTTTTTAAACACCTCCAGGGATGGTGACTCCACCACCTCTCTGGGCAGCCTGTTCCAATGCCTGACCGCTCTTTTGGTGAAGAAATTTTTCCTAATAGCTAATCTAAACCTCCCCTGATGCAACTTAAGACCATTTCCTCTTGTCCTTTCACTAGTGACTTGGGAGAACAGACCAACACCCACCTCACTACAACCTCCTTTGAGGTAGTTGTAGAGAGCAGTAAGGTCTCCCCTCAGCCTCCTCTTCTCCAGGCTAAACAACCCCAGTTCCCTCAGCCGCTCCTCATCAGACTTGTGCTCCAGTCACTTGACCAGCTTTGTTGCCCTTCTCTGGACACGCTCCAGCACCTCAATGTCCTTCTTGTACTGAGGGGCCCAAAACTGAACACAATATTCGAGCTGTGGCCTCACCAGAGCCGAATACAGGGGCACAATCACTTCCCTGGTCCTGCTGGCCGTGCTACTCCTGATACAAGCCAGGATGCTGTTGGCCGCCTTGGCCACCTGAGCACACTGCTGGCTCATGTTCAGCCGGTTGTCAACCAGCACCCCCAGGTCCTTTTCCGCCAGGCAGCTTTCCAGCCACAGAAGGGGCTGCCTTAGGAAAATCGGGTATGGGTAGGAGTCCCTCTCAATTTAGCAGGTGGGACTTTGGCATCTGGGCTCCTGGGTTCTGCTGATCCTCCTTTCTGCTGCTTAGGTGACCTTGCTGAGCCTGGGTTACTGGCAGTGGGGCAGAGCTGTCAGCCCTGAGTGTACACCCAGAGTCATGCACATCTAGAAAAACCCTCCTGCCTCTCCATGCCCCAGTTTTTCCAGCTGGGGGGATGGAAGAGAGCTGGGCAAGCAGCTTGCTCATATGAGATTATTAATTCTGATAACAGTCTTGGAGGTCTTTGGTGGCAGAAAGGGCAAAGCCTGACACCAGCAATCCCTGCTATGCCAGCAGGTCAGTGACAGCAAAGGAAGAAGCCGGTCTGACTTCTCATTGTTGTCATCTGGGAAGAGTAAAATGAGTCACGGAGGGGGAATAAAAAAAAATAAAGGTAAATATCTGAACATGGGCTGGGGAGGGACATGGGGAGGGACACGGGGAAGGATGGCTTGAGGGAGAGCTGCGGACAGACCCCTGCTGTTTTGGGGCTACCCCCACAGCCTTGCCCGGTCCCAGCAGTGCAGCCTGCTCTCCCTGCTAGGGAAAGCGTTTGGCCACCGCCGTGAGGGAAGTGACTCAAACTGTTAGACCTCCACCTAGGCAGCGTTACTGAGATCATGGCAGTGCGACAGTCCCGTTGTGCCAGGTGCCGTACGAACATAGCAAAAACTTACACGAAGCACTGAGCCGCTGTCATCACCCAGTTCGGGGCCACTAGGAAGCCTCCGCAGAAATGGTTGTTCTTTCCTTGCAGATAGGCCATGTAGGGTGTGGAGTGGGTCTTGGCTTCACCTCCTCCCTCCATCCGATTCCAGGAATAATCTGCAATGGATGAGACTGAGGATGAGGGGATCAGAGGACGCAGGGGACAGGATGTGCTATCTAGGACTCTTCCTTCCCCAGCCCTCTCCTCGCCTCCAGACCGCTCTACTTACTGGCTTTAGCTGGGGGGCATGTCACCAGCAGGAGGGACAGGAGGAGTTTCTGCAGGTGCTTCATCATAGCGTCTTCGGCTTCGGTGGATCCCTTGGAGGTAAGGCTACAGCTGGGGTCTCTTCCTGCTCCCAGCAAGGTTTTATAGCCTGAGACTAGACTCCAGGAAACCACAGAAGTCAGACTCATCTGATTAATCTATCTGCAAATTGCATGCCTCAGCGATCTGAGAGGGGAATTCAGTCAGCCTTAGCCTTGGGCATCAACCCACCTTCATTTTGGACCTGATCTGGGGTATGTGACATCCTTCTAAACCCAGAGCCAATTTTAACCCATTGCCTTTGAGCTGGAAGCCGTAAGGAGCATACCCACCCCGATCACCTTGCCTGCCAGTGGGCTCTTCCGTTGCAGCTTGTATTTGTTGTTGTGCATTTGCAAACTCTCTTGATTTTTATCACAAACCCTGCAAGAATAAGATTTCTTTCACTCGACGTTCCAGTTCCAAAGACTGTGCAGCGGCAGTCGAGGACCCTCCAGCTCTTTCTCAGCAGGTGTGGTCCTGCCTAATAGAGCAAAATTGTTGTGAGTGCATCTGTAACACCACACTGGTCATGGTTATGTGAGGGCAAGAAGTTGTTATGGCAGCTTCGTGAGCATGGCCCACAGCAGTGTGACCGCTGTCGTTGCCACGAGGTCTCTGTTCTGTACCGGCCGCTGACTTAGGACTCTGCTTTGTACAGCAAAAGATACCGGTTTAAGTGTTTCTTTCTAGATGTACTTGTTCACTGTTAAATTGGGGAGTTCGCTGCCTCTACCAGCCAGTGTGAGAGAAGACAGGAGGACACTTCCCTGACCCTGGGTCAGGGGCTCACTTTCCCTCTGATGTGTTGAGGGTGGATGGAGATGGGGATGCAGGTTTGGGATTCTGCCCCTTCTCTGGCTAGAGATAACCTGGTGACACATCTCCCTGAAGCTGGTCTTGTTCCTCTGGGAAGGGTCATGTCCAGGTGCGTCACAGCCAGCGCTGCCCCCACCCTGCCAGGCACTGATTTTTAAATGCCAAACAAGTGCCAGGTGCCTTTCTGCAGTGCATGGCGGTGATCTGTCTTTCCTAGACCAGGCCCAGCGGCAACTGCACCTCCTCATCCTCCAGCCCGTGGTGAGAGGGACCGTGCTGGAGGAAGGGCTGGTGGCAAATCGCTGAAGGCCCTCCCCCCACCCCTGGCCCCCAGGATGTCCCCTTGCCTCCCCCGGCACCAGTGCCTGGCTTCGGCAAAAGGTGGAAGCGGTTCCTTCCTTCGGCTGTGACGAAATGGGACTGATATGTCCTTGCTGCCCTCGCTGACTGCCGGTAAATTTGCTTTCCTATCTGCCCCCAGTGCCACAGAGCAAACCCCGTTTTTAAGCTAAAACCTGCCATTCTCGTGCAAAGACTGCAGTAGATGGAGCTTCAAGGAAAACCGTGACGTGACAAAGGTTTGTACTACTCAGATAAGCAGTTGCAGCCTTTTCACTTGCAGATTTCCTAGCTGATAGCAGCTGTTAGCAGAAGCCCAAACCGTGGACCCTTCTCAGTTTCGCTAGGGTGGCATGGGTGCTGAAGGCAAGGGTGACAGTTTCCCTTTGTCCCAGGCAAGACCAGGGAGAACATAAAAGCAGATATCCAGGGCCAGACTGCAAGCCATCTCTTCCCTCTGACAGACACGGCTAGTGAGAGCCACAGAAAGACTATGAGAATGGGGCAAGCACCTCGTTCCCTTGAATTGCATATAGTTTCTGTATGTTTAAAATTTCCCGCTGGGTTTCCCCACCGCAAACCAGTCTGGTCTCCTCTTGAACTTGCACAGGCATCTGTCACCCTGCACCAGGGAGTTCTGCAGCTCAGTTATCTACCAATGCACTGTCTCTGCCCCTTGTCATCTCCTCCAAGAAAGTGTCTAGCACTCTCCTATCTGTATATGAGTGACACCATCAGAAACTAGCTGGAACAAAGGCGACTAGGACTCGGAGTTTAGGCAGGTTGCTTTGCACCCAGTGCAGACCATGGAAGGAGGGGCTGGTGCGACTTATTCAGACTCTAGTTCAGGGGCTGTCTGAAAATGGTGCTAGAGCATCCTTTGTGGGGAGGAGAAGCTTGCGTCTGAGCATCACCTGGCTGAGGGGAGAGTCACAAGCCCTCTTGGTTTTGTGCTACTGTTAGAACAGTCTCTGCTCACGCTGTACTGCCGGGGCTGGGCTTGCCTTTCTGAGGGACAGAAACATGCCAATAGGCTCCAAGGCAGACAGCTCCCAGCTAGGACTTGCCCTTGCCTTCTCCAGGGAAAGAGTTGGGCTCTCCCGCTATAGTTGGCATGGAAGGGAAGGAGGAAGTGGCATGGCATCAGGCGCTTTTGTGAACCCAGTTCCTTTACCAACCCTTTCGGTACAATCCTTTCAGAGACTGTATCACCGTCTCTACTGAGGGCTGTTCAGGAGATGGAGGACTGTGGCTGCTGGACAATGGCAGAGGCAAAGACTGAAAGCACTGGTGTGCAACAGCTGGGATTTTGAGTATGTCCCCTCTCTGGGAGCCTAAGACCCGTCTGTGGGATCTCAGCCACCACCTGCCCTATGCCCACGGCGGGGCGGGGAGGGGGGACCGTAGAAACAGCACAGTCCACAAAAAATCCAGCTCACTTCACCTGCTGGAGCCTCTTACAGCTAAGACAGCTGAAAAGATTAGTCTGGATTCCCCTCTGACACAGCCTGCTGTCTTGGCTGCCCTATGTCCAACATAGGTGCATGCAACATCACCCAGGCACGAGGTCCCTGCAGGGGGTATAGTCGTTACTTTGCGGGGAATGGCAGCTTTTGACCCCTGGTACCCGCTGGCACACCACATCCTGGGTGTCAGCTTCTCCCAGGCAGGCGGTGATGTTACTGAAATTGGTGAACGGAGTGCATGCACATCATTTTTCCCAGCCCATTTCTACCCGGACAGTTTCTCTTCCTGCAACACACTCATCCCCGTGACCCCAGGAAGGGCAACTGTAGCTCTTGTCCTCCAAGTCTGCCGGCAATTCAGTGGATGCAGAGCTATGGCTGCCTCTGTCCCCACAGGCTGACTCCTCACTTGCACCAGCTAGACGCTCCCTCCCTTCTCCCTGGGGCAAGGTACGAGAAAGAAGACGTACACCGGGGAAGTGCAGCTCCGAGTTTACTGGGGGTGTTTTAAGGGCAGCAAAGTTCAAGCAGGGAGAGGGTTATCTCTGAAGGAAACGGGGTCCGTTGTAGCACAGCCGCTTTCTGGTGCCATCTAGGACGATCCCTGCTTCTGCCAGGGCGATTAACGTGTCCCTGAAGTGGCTGCCTGAGCTGGGCAGGGGATGGGGCAGCCAGCAGCCTCCGAACAGAAAGAAGGGGACCCTTGCGTGCACGGATCAGGTCACTCAGGTTCCCAAGGAGAGAGGAGGGAGTCAGGATTTCAGCAGGGACGGGAAGGAAACCAGTGCAGTCTCCAGGGCCGCACAATGCTGGAGCGAGTGCTGCTGCTGCTGCTACTTCCTCAGGGTTTTTTTGATCCAGGGCAGGTAGTTGGAGATGCGGGTGTAGACCCCGGGTGGGATGGCGTACCCAAAAGAAACGATGCCTTGTGCCACCTTATTGCATACCAGGGGCCCACCAGAATCTCCCTGAGGACAGAGAGACTGGTTTTAGAGGCCTAAAAGAGAAGTTCCCACTGACCTCTAGACCTGTGGGAAGAGGTTTCCCCTTGGTGCCTCCCTGCCCAGGTGCCATCGGCGGGGCCGTGTCTCTGCTCCGGATCTGTGCCTCTACTCCTGCCCCGCACACCCACCGAGCTGGAGGAGCCATCTGGAGTGGACAAGCTGGGGCTTTACCCCGGGACTGTGCATGGACTGTGGTGTCAGGGCAGCCAGAGAGCTAGTCCACATGGGAGCTACAAATCAAAAGCTTGTCACCTCTCCTGGGAACCAGCTAAGTCTGTGCCAGCAGCAGCCCCTGCCTGCCCCGCGGCCAAACCCCGAGCCTGTCGGCAGCCCGTACCTGGCTGGAATCTCTGAGCTCGTGGAAGCTGCCAGCACAGACCATGCCGGTGTCGAGATGCGGATAGAAGCGGATGCATTTCCTGTGGCTGTAGATGGAGACTTTGGTTTCAAAGAGCTTGTTGGTCACCTGGTCTTCATCGATCAGGCCCCACCCGGCTACGCTGCACTTGGTGCCCGTGGGGAGGTCGCTGCCGGTCTTGGGCAGTGGAATGGTCTTGATGTAGTCATTCAGAGTGGCCTTTGCTGAAAGCTGGGAGAAAGCAAGGTTTTTGGAGAAGGCTATGAGGAGAACAGCTGAAGGACACTTTGCACGCAGAGGTAGGGGAGTTATAGCAGGACATACAGCACTGCAAGTGCTGGTGAGCTGCTGTGAATAGGGCATGTGGCTCTGAGCCCTGCCCATGGTTCCCTCCCAGGTCCCTCCCATTCCTGTCTGCCTCCAGCACTCATGGGCAGAAGCAGCTGATGGTCTGCAGAAGGAGCTAACAGCAAGAATGTGCTCTGCCCAGACCCTGCTAGACCCACAGCCCCACTCTACCCTCTGCCCCGCTGCCTGCTGCAGGACTGCCTTGCCTTGAGCAGCATGATGTCGTTAGAATAGGTGTTGGGGTCGTACTCAGGGTGCTGGTGGTATCTGAGAACTCCCCGGATCTGCTGGGTCGTTTCTGGTTCGTTGATGTTGTGAGCCCCCAGGATGACTGTGGCATTCCTGGCCGTGGCAGCAGAGGAGAGAAGGGGAAAACAGGTTGGGTCTCACCTGCATCCCTCCCATTTTGCAGGCAGGTGGAGAGAGCTGCTAAGCACAGGTGGAAGAAGAACCTACTCCAAAATTGCTCCAGTGATGGACCTCACAGGTTAGGGGAGGAAGAAGGGGTTAGAGCCCCTGTATGAAGTACTCACCCCATGCAGTGTGCGCGGCTGTCATCACCCAGTCAGGGGCCACCAGGAAGCCTCCACAGGCGAACATCCCTACCTTCAGGTATGCCATGTAAGGGTGGGAGTGGGGCTGAGCCTCATGGCCCCCCACAATCTGACCCTGCAGAGCATCTGCAAGACACCCCACCACAGGATGAACCAGTGGTTGCTGAGGTCAGAGCCCAGACCACCAGCCTCACTCACAGCAGCTCGCAGCACCCCAGCTTACTGGCATTGGCCCATGGGCAGGAAAGCAGGAGCAGCAGGGCCAGCTGGGGCTGGCACATCTCTTCGCACAGGTGGACACTCCTTCCAAGATGTATGGAAGTCTGAGTCTCCTAGTGCCCAAGAGCTCGTTTTATACCCTGGGACCAGCTGTACCCAGCAGCCAGGAAACCATGTGCGATGTCCTGATTGTGCTAATCAGAGCAGTGCAGCATCCCTGCAGGTCTATCTGCATCTCTGCTGCCCCAGCCTGCTCACTTCCCCCACGTGCCCTGAGGTTGTGATTGATGAGTGATAAAGCAGGACTAGAAAGGCCAGGGCAGGGAGGTCATGGTATGCCACAGTCCCAAAGCCTCAGGGATGCTGACCGGGAGAGATGTCCTAGGGTATTTTTGAGGTGTGATTTAGCATTTCTCCATAGTTTGGCTGCAAGACAAACCACATCCACCTGCTTCAAAGCAGAGTGTCTTCAATCAGGCTGTCTTATACTGTACTCATACAGCAGGTCATGCCACTTGCTCCTGGGGGGTGGTCAGGTCACTTCAGGCTTTGTCAGCAAGCACGATGACTGCAGATGCTTTTTCACCTCTATGGTTTCCCCACTGCAGCTGGTCTGGCCACTGGCACATCTGTTCAAATGGGACCAGGGGAAGCCTTCATCTGCCCTGCTCTGGATTCTCCGCACCCTCCCTTCCCTGACCTGAAATTGCCTGCAAACCAGGCTGCAACTGGTGTCTTCACCTTGCCCCTAGCAAAGCGTGGTTTGGTTAAATGTTAAACTGGGCACCAATCCTGCTGCACTTGTCCCTTCCTGACCTTGTGGTCCTGAACAGAAACCACCATTGGGCTGCTACAGGTGACCCTGTTTCAAAGAGGTGACCAAATCTTTGTGTCAAGGGCACGGACCTGGGGCTCAGGACACCTGCATTCTTCCTACTCCTGGCTCACACACTGCTTAGCTCGTGGCTGTCTACTCTTTCCTTCTGACCTTTGGGCCTCCAATTGCCTAAGCGTGTCCTGCCATGGCAGCTGAGACTGTCCTTTGTAGGAAGAGCTGCCTGACTCTCAGGCTGCAAGCTCAGAGGGAGCTGTGCCACACAGTCCTTTGTTGTTCAAAGTTGTCCTTCCTGTTTGCACTTCCTAGCCCTTATCTACCTTCGTTTTCCCCACTGCCAGGTTGTCCCAGTTTGCTGCATTGTTTCTCGCTCCCTGGAGATTGTCTGGGCAGTTGTGTGCCCACAGCAAAACGTAAATCTATTAGAATGCTGTGTGAAGTGTCTGCTCTGCACACTGCATACTGGAAGGACATCTTTTCCATGTTCACAGACTCAACAGCTCTTGACTCTGCTCCAGCACAAGAGCGTCCGATGGGTTGGGGACAGCCACAGCAGAGAGGGGCCATAGAGCATGTGTCAGGGTGCCGCACTGGAGCTGTGCAGCCTCTCTACTGCCAGAAGGACAAAAGCTGTCAGGAGAGCACAGTCAGGTTCCGCACTTCTCCTGCACCCAGCCTCATCCCTCCTCTTTTGAGTGTTGGTCAGGATTAAACCTTCCCTCAGATGCTCTCCAGAAATTTACTCTGAGCCTGAAGTCCAGCCCTTTCCGCTGCTTTGCCCCATCGGCACTGAAGTTTGGCTTACGGGCAAACCAGCAGGCAACGGCCCGGCCACAGCCACTGCTCATCCCCAGAGGCTGTGCTTATGTGACAAGAGGGACAGAGCCCAAGAACGTGGAAGTGCCACTGGCTCGTATGAGCACTTGCAAGGTAGGACAGCCAGGTCTCTGGCCAGCATGCTAGTTGCTAAAACTGCTCTCCTTTTGCGCCCAGTGAAGCTGTGGGCAGCTGCTAGCTATTCTTAAGCGAAGTAGCTACTCCAAAACACCTTCCTACTGTGCAGATGAACAATTTGCTATTGAAAGGATGGGGACAGCTGGGAGGTAGGGTGTAAGGTCTCCTTTTAATCCCTGGAGTACTTTCAATCTGGTTCACCTAGGCAGGAATCCTCCCAGAAGCTCTGGCTGAGGTCACTACAGGTTCTCTGCAGACATCCGGTTTAAATAAGTTAATTTGGGCCTGTAACTGCAGCCACGAACTGATGAAAAAACACAACAAAGGCAATAGAACAATTAGCACTCTGAGGCTTCAATGTTGCCCCCTTTCCCCCCCCCCACCCCCCCCAAATCCTTGGTTCTGCTATGGGGGATTTTTCTACCCAAAGACCCTGTCTGTGTGCCCATTCCCTGGGACACTTTCTGCCTGCACTCCTCAGGGGCCTGTGCATCGTTTGAAGAAAATGAGGCTTGCTTTAATCCTAAATCACCGTCTCTGGTTACCTGTCCTAACGTAGGTCTGTGAGAAGTGGTTTAAATTCAGCTGTGCCTGCCCAAGACATGATACCAGCTTAAAATGCACATACAGCTCCAAGGCTCCCAGCAAAGGAGAGTGGATCAGGAGGAAGACCTGTCCTTAAAACCCCTTTTGGCACGCAGTAAGGGTGCCGCTTTGTGCAGACATGCCCTGCACGGGCAATGCTGCCGGACCTGGCACAAGCACAGTGCTTAGGTGCTGTCGTTGCCTCTGCCCTCAGCGTGCCCGGCGAGCTGGTGCTGGTTTGATTTTGTCATCTTGGCTAAGATACAACCAGCGCCTGCTCACAGGTCAGAGAGGCACAACGCTTGTCTCTCCCAGCCCTTCCTCCCCTGGCCGGTACTCATTGCTCCCAGCCAGTGCTCGAAGCTGGGGGACTCCGGGCAAGCTGACAGCAGGGTACCCATGCTGGGGGCACATGGGCAAGCTGCTGGAGGGCACCGGCGAGGCTGATCTGCCAGTTAGTCTGCGTTGCTGGGAGGAGAGCATTTGAGGGAGAGCTGCGGTATGAGAATGGAAAACCCCTGAAACAGTTCCTGGAAATAAAATCAGAGTATGCGTGTAGGTATAAACAAACCAACAGATAAATATATCACGCTCTTACTGCCCAGAGCAGTTTCCAGCACACCAGAAGAGCCACTGGGCTCATGGTAGGGCTGTACTAACTCGGGCAGGGAGGTCTGGGAGTGTGGACTATCCTGCATGCTAGTCCTCGGGCATCAGGGTTTTTGTTTGATTAAAACCTTACTCCCAAATACAGGGCTCCCACTGCACTCTGATCCAAAGCTTCTCTCTGTGAGCAGCAGCTCTCTCCACGAGCCTCCCCGCAGTAGGGAGGACCTGTGCAAAGGTCTTGCTTTCTCCTTGATCCCAGTGGCGCTGAGCTGAAAGCTCCGAGCTCGGATGCCCAGAGCCATTTGAGTTTACTTATTGCTCTGTAACAACCGGTGGGTCAGCAGTACCAGGGCCAGTCTATACTACAGACAGTAGAAACCAAACAGCAGTTCTCTGCCCCAAACCGCTTAGAATTCTTATGTATAACAAGCAGAGAGGAGAAACAGCAGGTGGAGAAAGCGATGCCCAGGATGGTAAGCAGCAGAGCTTGGGATAAATTTACTCTGTCCAGACACAGTGCAGCAAGCACCCGCCCTGCTGCCAGTAAACACGTTGTCCCTGCCCCAGCCAGGCAGCACTAACCACAGGGAGGTGTGTTGCTTGTCCTTCCTCTACAGTGCTCAGATTATGTTTCAAACCAGTCCGATTTCCTCTGCATGATGCTTGGCACCACACCCCTGCCAGCTCCCCCTTGCGCAGGCATCACCCTGCGGTTTGTGCTAGTCCTCCCTGGCCCATTTCCTGCGTGAGGACTGGTTCCTCCCTGCCATCCCCTCATGAACTTTGGAAGAAACACCTCTCAGCTGTGAGCCTGTGGGGACAAGTCTGGCATTGAGCTAGATCCTGCCCCAGAGGGTGCAAAGCAGCGTTGATGAGCTCACGTGAGGGATTTTATGGGTCCTGCACAGGGCACCCTAAGCCGGAGGCTCCAGACAGGTCTCTGGAGCAGCCTCATGGCCTTGGTCACACCATGCTGACCATGGCTGGCCATGCCACGCTGAGTGGGGGTGGCCCTCCCTCCTGGGGCCGTGCCTGCTCATTGGAGATGTGGTTACAGGGCAGAAGACGCTAGGGGAAAGCTGAGCTTGTCCCAGGCACAGTAGGACAGCCAGTGCTGGGCATGGTGTTTGGAGACCAGGTGCTGAGCTGGTCCAGCTTCTCCAGCCCCTCCAGTCTACCCAGGACAAAATCCAGCCCCAGGCAGGGGAGGGGTTGCTTCTCAGGCAATGGTCAGTGGCTGTCAGGAGCTGCATGAAATGCCATACTGTAAAGACAAAGTGAGACTCAGGAGTTTGCATTTGTGGCATGCTCACTCTGGAGGGATGCTAAGGGCTGAGCGCCTCCAAAGCTCCCATCCTACAAGCACTGAGCACTGGAAATGCTCAGTACCTTTCACTGCAGATCAGCCAAAAGGTCAAAATCTCAAACCTGTTGCAAAGGTGGGAAAGGTTTGACACCATGGGAGACAGGGTCTGGGCTGACCCACTGATGATGTATTTTATTGGGATGACTTCCAAGTAATTATCTTTTTTTTCTGGGAGGGTGTGGGGGTGAGGAGGGGCATTTTATAAAGCTGTTTGCTTTCTGTTTATTATTTTTGCATTGAGGAAATGCAAGTTTCTAAAGAAAAAAAAAATCAACAAAACTTTGCTGTTTAAGGTCATTAATATGGTCTAAAGGAGACACCCTGTTCTTGTTTTCCTTCAAATACAGAGATGCACTGCAGGGAGTCTTTGCCTACAGAGACCCACAATCACCACCACCCAATTTCAATGAACCGACACTCAGGCACAACAACTGTGCCTGGGACAATTCTTCGAGCACTGTGAAGGGCCAGGTCTCCAGGGTTTGGTGTCAGCCCAAGTCAGAGAGGCTTGCTGGCTTTTCCCAGCTCCTCTGAGCCCAGAAGCATCCCGCCATGTTGGGGACTGGGATGTGCCACTGGAAAGACGACCACTTGTTGTTGCACAGTAGAAGAGACCAAAGGTAGGAAATGCAACCAACCTACTGCCAGTAGCGATCAGTCATTTTAAAACCAGAACGACTCCACCCTTCCTGGAGCAGAAAAACACCTGTGGGCAAATGGATGCCTTGGCTGATGTTGGGCTGTGCTGGGGCCACGCAGCGGGGACAGGATGGGTGGGTGGGGAGGTGTGGGACGGAGATGGGGATGCCAGCTGTCCGTGAGCCAGCCTAGGAGTTGCCTGGCTAGGCCCACCAGGCAGAGCTCTCCACAGAGCTTCACCCAGGGATTTTTTTTTTTTAATCAGAACGTCTGAAAATACAAGTTTTATTCAGGACTGTGCAGCAGCACAGCAGGAAAACCTCAACAGAAATCATTGATATTTTATCTTGCATTTGTAGCTTGCTGTCTTTCCCCTGCAGCTGCTCATGGCCCCCCACAATCTGGAGCTGGACACCCTCCTGGGAGCAGACAATCTCAGGGCAGGAGCGACTGGGCATGCCACTGGCCACAAACCCAGGGAGCCAGGCTCCAGGCAGCTCCTGCCCTGCTTCCCTCTGGGGGTCCCTGTCTGCGGACAAACTCTTCCCTCTGGGGCCGAGGTGCTTTTGCCTTCCCGTTGTCCTCGGTAAGAGCAGACTGTGGAGGGATCTAGGGCTTCTGCTGCTAAAGTGCCCCATCTCAGCATCCGTGAACACCTACCGTGGCCACGCCTCTGGCAGAGGGTTCAGGGGGCTGCAGCTGGCCCCCATACCTCCCCTGGTCCTTCCAAGCCCAGCACTCAGCAGCTATCAGACAGTTTCAAGTAGATTGTGGTCTTGATCTGAAGGAAAGAGACGAGAAACGTTGCAGGATGGGGTGTCCCTCCCCCGCCTCCCTTCATTTCAAAGAAAGAATATCTGAACTGAAACGGCAGCAAAGGAGAAGTACCAAGATAAAGCTCAGCCTATGTCTGTGCAGATAGCAATGGGGAGCTGCTGCAGAACAACAGGAACTCTGCCTTGTGTGGGTGCCTAGCTGAGGGGGAGCCTCGGTTGCCCCCAGCCATGGACCTGGGGACTCCCTGCCTCAGGCCTTGGCGGCAACAGCTCTGAGGGGAACGTGGGGCCGGATTTGTGCCAGCCAGCGAGGCCCTGCTCTGCTGAGCTGACTCCACGGAGCGGAGGGGACCCGGGTCCTCCCAGGCTATGAGGCTGTGCCCTGACTTGCCAGTGAGATGGGAGCAGCAGCATTGGAGGTGTGCGGTGACTTGCCGTGAGGCAGGGAGCTGGGCAGGCCGTTGGGGAGCAGAAGTGCGAGGGTGCTGGAAGGGCGGCAGCGAGGGCTGGGACATAGCTCAGGCAGCTTCCCAGAGCCGGTCCCCCTCACAACATGCTGCAAAATTGCGGTGTGCCTCACAGGTACCCAGTCCCCTCCACTGTGGAGAGCCACACGAGCCGGGTGCTAGGACAGAGCAAGGAACAAGATTTTGTCTCACTGGAACAGCTCTTCACAAAATAATCAGCCCCGCCTTGTAGGCTGATGTGCTTCTGGAAGGGGCATTAGGAAGAGCCTACGATATTTTGCTGGTCCAGAGGACCTGGCACCCCATGGGTGTGTTGAGCTGTCCCAGCTGCTTATCTGCCTCAAGCCTTCCTGCTATCAAAAGCATTTGCCTCCCACCTGCCACAGGCCCTCTGCAGATCTCCCTGACAAAAAGTTCGTTCCTGTCAGATATCTCTTTCCTGAGACTGCTCACATGCTGCCAGCTATTTGAGAAGCTACTTAGGGCCCCTGACAAGGCAAGTTTCTTCATCCTCTGATCTTTTAGGGACACCCAACCAGTTCTGTCCTGAGCAAACACATTAGCTGGAGGCTCAGCCTGAAGCAAGAATAAAGCAGGGGTGATGTGCAAGAATCACATTGACTCTTTTGATTCCAGTGCTGTGCTGGGACCATCTGCCCAGCCCACTTGGGAGTGTGTTCTTTGTGCTAAATGCACAACCTTGCACTCCTCTCCTCTGGATTGAGCTGCGCTCATGGCCCAGCCTTCCTGCTGATTTCCGATCCTTCAATCTTGGGGTCATCTGCTGACTTTACCAGCATGAGTTTCTTTCCACGCAGCTGACAGAAAAGCCCAAAGCACCAGTTGAAAGGGTGAGCGTGGAGGATGGAGCCCTCAGCTTTTGATGGGAAACACTCTTGCTTGCACACGACCTCCTGCAGCAGGAACCTGCTTTGCATTTTCTGTTTGTCTACACTGTGATCCAGACTAGGATCTCTCCACTCATCAAGCAGTGGATGGACAACTCCCTGCTTGCCATGCTGATGGAAGAAATCACTGCTCTTTGCTCTCAACCTGGGGACCTCTCCATAGCTTTGTGCCAGTCTGGAGCGAGAACACAGGTGAAAGCAGAAAGCAGGGGCACAGCTTCTGCTGTGATCCTGAGTTAAAAGGTGCTCTGTCTGTCTTTTCTCTATGCCTCTTTGCAGCTGTTTTGGGTGGGGTCCGTCCTGCACCGAAATGTGGTTGATGTTGTAACTTCCCTTTTCCCACTTCGGTAGGTAGAAGTCTCACTTATTTTGCACGAGGAGCCCTCCCCACCACCTACTCTGTGCTGGGCTTCAGACAAACAGCTGGAGAGCACTGCTAGCTGCTGAACCTCCCTCCAGCAGCAAGAGCCTTGGGCCAGCCATGGCAGGTGAGTCATAAGGCAAATTCAACAGTGTTGGTTGGGAATAGCACATTGCAAGACTTTCTCTCCAGTCAAGTTTTGCAGATGCAATAGGTCAATGATAGACATTAACATTACAATCAGGTCAAGACTCCTGGGTTCTGGTCTCAGTGCAGCCCCTTGTGCCTTCTGCAACACCAGACAAGAGGCAGCAGCTTTTTGCCTCTGTTTCCCTGTCTGTGACCTAGACAATGGGAACATCCTGACCCATCTCTAGCAGGTTCTTGGAGAGCCGAAGGTGGATGGTGCAGTGTCAGGGCACATGCAGGGCTTTGACCAGCTGGTTTCCTTTGAACTAGGTGGAGCTGAGCACCAGCTTCAGACACACAGGTGCCTGGACTTGCTGCGTTGACAGGGCAGGACTTGGATGGATGTGTCCTGAGAGACTGGCAAGAGCTGGGCCCACAGAAGAGGCCAGAGGGGTGAGTGTATGGAGCTTCCTCCTGGAGAAGGATGTGTCTGGGCGTGGGTGGTGCACAGGGCAGTTGATGAAGAGGCAGTTGGTCTCTGCCAGGCTCAGGGGTGAATTTAATGGCACAAAAGGCAAAACACTTAGTGCTTCAGGCTGTCTGGGCGCTCTTACTGCACTTGGCTTTGTTCAGCTCAACAGACCCTTCCCATCGAGGTGGGAGGTGTTACCCCATTTGACACAGCCTGCCCTGGCGCAGAGGGGCCTGACACATTAATTCATTTATGTCCCATCTTCACAACTACAGCAAAGCCGAGACTAGCCAGACACTTACTGAGAAATGTTGACAGCTGTTAGAAACGATGTCAATGCTCTAACTCACAACAGGAAACTTTATTAAACAACAGGAAGCCTATGCTCATGCATGGACTTACAAAACACCTCACCCTGTCCCCTTGTTCTTTCAGTGCTGTGAGGCTGACAGGCAGGGCTCTAACTCTCATCTCCACGCTGGGCAGGGCTGCTGAGATCAGAGCCAGTCCTGTGCGGCAGAGGCTCACAGCTGTCTCCAGCCCTCAGAGGGTCTGCTCTGCTCCAAACCTCACCTCAACCCCTGCTCCATCGTGCATCCCTTGGCTACTGACCTAGACTCAGAAGATGGATGGTCCAGAGCTGAGCTCGCTGGTGAATCAATATCCTGAGCTCAGACTTGACCTGCTCTACAGGAAAAGTTCCTGCCTGCAGCTGGCTGCCATGAGGAATGTGAACATCATCCTGCAGCACTACAACTTCACAGGCAAGCTGACCAACCGGCAGTCTGGGGATGAGGGCATGGGTCCCATCCGCACAACCTTTGTCATCATCAGCTGCATCATCATCCTAGAGAACCTGCTGGTGCTGCTGGCCATCCTGCGGTGTCTGCGAGCCCGCCGCTGGGTCTACTCCTGCATTGCCAGCATCACCGTGAGTGACCTGCTTGCAGGAATTGCCTACCTTTCCAATCTCTGCCTCTCAGGCAAGAAAACCTTCCAGCTTTCACCTCAGCTCTGGTTCCTGCGGGAAGGCATCCTCTTCATCGCGCTGGCTGCCTCCACCTTCAGCTTGCTTGTGACTGCCATCGAGCGCTACAGTGCCATGGTAAGGCCGATTGCTGAGAATGAAGCCAGCAAGACCCTGCGCTTACGCGGCCTGATCGTTTCCTGCTGGCTGCTGGCCTTCATCATTGGACTGCTTCCGCTGCTAGGCTGGAATTGTCTGTGCAACTTCAATGCCTGCTCTGTCCTCCTGCCTCTCTACTCCAAGAACTACATCCTTTTCTCCGTAGTCATGTTCAGCATCATCCTCCTGGGGATCATAGGCCTCTACATCTCCATCTTCCAGCTGGTCCAGGCCAGTTCTAAGCAAACCTGTTCGCGGCACAGCCGCAAACGGTCCCTGCGCTTGCTCAAGACTGTGCTGATGATACTGGGTGCCTTCATCATCTGCTGGAGCCCCCTCTTTGTCCTGTTGCTCTTTGACGTCTTCTGTGAGACCCAGACCTGCACACACCTCCACAGCCTGGACTGGACCTTGGCTCTGGCCATGCTTAACTCAGGCATTAATCCCATCATTTATTCCCTCCGGAGCGTGGAGGTGCGCCGTGCTGTGGGAAGCCTGCTGTGCTGCTGCTGTGTCAGGGTTGGGCTTTGCAAGCCTGGGAACTGCTTGGTCATCACAGACATCAACTCTGGCTCATCCACAGAGAGCTCCCTGCGCTACCGGGAGAGCTTCCGCAGCTCTGTAGCACTGAACGCCCGGCCCAGAGCACCTCTCTCCAGCAACTCCAGCATGATGAGCAATCTCCCCAGCCTCTGAGAGGCCACAGGGAGTGCAAGAGATGCCAGACAGCCCACCAGGACCTCATGCTGCTGGTGGCCTGGCAGAACCGTAGCCTACATGCAGCTCAGGCTGACCAGGTGCAGTTGTTAACTGTGGCCAGGCTTTCCAGTCCCTTCAGACTGGGATGTTGCTTCATTGTGGGTGCAGCATGGGGACTGGCATTGCTCCTGAGATGGAAGTGAAAGGTATGAGCACATTTTGGGATTGATGCTCTGCTGAGACAACTGCTGTGCCTAGGTTATAAGTGGACCCTGCTCTGTATGTGCGTGTATATAGATGCTGTACTTGCCCAGATGAGGGTATTTTGCCCCAGGGCACAGTGACAAATAGGGCCAAATATCCCCAGCAAATAGACAAATATCCCCAGATAGACAAATATCCCCAACCAGACTGCCCCCAACCCCTTGGGATCAGGCTGGGCTGGCAGCGCTGCCACTGAATGTCATGCAGGGCTGGAGGCGATACTTGAGTCTTCTCCTGCAGTTTACAGCCTTCTGGAACTGCTGTGATGGGCACAGCTGCTGGGAAAGGATGAAGGCTTGGTGGCTTGCCAGGGAGTCAAGAACAACTGGGTTTGCAAATGCAAGTGTGTGCAGCTGTGGGGCAGCTCAGAGCCCCCTGGCCAGGAACCAAGTGCCCACCTGTAGTACGGCACAAACCAGCCACAGGATGGCAGAGGGCTGCAGCAACAGCCCAGTCCCTCACCAGAGCGCAGAGGCTGGGTGCCGTGCCTGGGCAAATGCTGCGACGAATGATGACAGCCTGGCAACAAGAAGTAACAGCCCTGCCGTGCCTCTGGACGTGGGGCTGCACCTGCGGTGACAGCCCTGGCACCACCACGGGCAGAAGGAGGTACCCTCAAGTGACTGAGGACTCTGGTGCCATCCTGCACGGCAGAGCTACCTGCTCCCAGCTGGCTGAACCTCTCAGGTGACGTACGCCTGTACAGCAGAGCGTTCGCAGGGCTGTGGCCTCCCAGAAAAGTGGCTCATGCTCTGGCAAATCTGCCAACTTGTAAGGTCCCCGCACAGGGGAAGGTGCCCACTGCAGTGGGCACTGGAAGGTTGAGCAGCAGCTTCTAGGTGGCTTTGCATTCTAATGTCTCCGATGGGGTTTGGCTCACACCTGAACAGAAGCGGCATGAATTGTTTCCTCTTCCTTTTTGGGCCAAAAAGGCTGCATCCTTCCAGAAACCTTTCTAAAAACAGTGTTTGCCACAGAACAGACTTGCAAGAATCACTTCAACAGCCTGGAACAGAGTCATCACCTGGAGGCAAGAGTGGGGTGGTGGCTGCCCCCCGCCCTTCGGAAGTTCAGCATGGCTGGGAAAAGGAATGGAGGGGTCTGATCCTAGCATGTTTGCTCTAAGCGCTAGCACATTTGGAGAAGGGCGGGGGGGGGGCACCCATGCTCTGCCAGGGAAATGTTCTGAGGGTCTCCACCTCCCTGTGAGCCAGGCAGCATCAACAGCAGAGAAGGTACCTAAGGACCGCAAGAGCCCCGGCTCACAGTAGTGACACAGCGATTCTCCCTGCTGCCCCAGGGCTGCACACTGCTGCCCTGGCCTCTTTGAAAGCCATGCCTTCTCTCCCCTGAGCCTGCAGGCCAGTGACTGCCTGGCGGCAGCTTCCAGCCCTGTCACTTTGCCGGCTGGTATCTCTGAAGCAGCAGGAGAGATCCCAAGTTGCTGCAACTTCATGGGCAGGAAGCTTAAGAGGCTGCCAAGTTGTGCATGGACGCAGCCCAGCTGGCAGCAGAAATGGACGTTTCTGTGGTCAGGCAGATAGCTGTGCTGCACAAGGTTGGGGGGGGGGAACTTCTCCCGGGGCAAGGCTGGGGCTGCTGGGGCCAGCAGAGGCTTTTGCAGGGCTTGGAGACCTTTGCGGCAGGGCTGGCAAGGCTGGGGCTGTGACAGGGGTCAAGCAGCTCCCGAGGAGCCAACAGAACACGCAGAATGCCTGCTGGCACAGGGAAGAGGAGACGGAGGGGCACAACGACACCCACATGCCAGGCCTGCAGGTTGCAGAAGTTCACTGGGGCCAGGCTTCATCCCTGGTACCGAGAGGACTGTTCTGTGCTACGGAAAATGGCTGGCTCCAAAATAGCCCCGTTCCTGCCTGGGTCTGATAGAGACGCAGTGGGGCCCAGAAGGCAGCTTCCACCTCAGATTTCTGCTCTTCTATTCCCTAACCAAGTGAAAAATCAGAGCAGCACCCAAATGCCTCCTCTCACCATATAAGGAGGTCAAAGCCACCCCAAGCACCGGGGAGGAGAACCTCCTGACGACTTAAAACCCGCTGGCCCAGCCCCTCAGCAGGAGGTGATGAGCTTCCAGCCCATTTATTTTGCAATAAATCTAGATGATAAAAAAGCCCCCGTTTGATTTGCTATGATTTTATCTTCCCGCAGGTCAGGTACCAGCGGCTGGTCCCGTAGGCGAAGGGCCTCCGTGCAGCCATCTGGAGGTCTGGTACCGCCAAGGGAGGCACCAAGGCGGCCGGTATGGGACGGGGCTGCGAGCTGGGGCAGGGCCACTGCGGGCTCCGGGCCGCCCTCGGCAGGGCCCCAGCTCACTGCTTGGTGCGGACCCTCGCCCGCTGCCCCCTCCACGTCCAAGCGTGCGGGCAGGAGCACGCAGACATTCCCCGTAGGCCCGGGACAGCCGGAACCCGCCGTCCTGTTCCCGGTGTAGCGGGATCGCCCCACTCCCGTGGCCGGCTGGACACCCCCCCCCGTCCCCGGGGCGGCAGAGCCGGAGGCAGCGCTGCCCGGGGAGGTGCTGTGCCGCACCCCGCACGCGTGCCGGCACCGGGCACTTTGGCCGCCGCTGTCCAGCGACGCGCGTGACGTGGCCCCGCGGGTTGCGCGCCCAGTTCCCGCTGCCGCGGGCGCTCAGCAAGCTGCGGCGGGCGCGAGCGGCCCTGCCGGTCAGCCCCGCGCGGGATGCTGCGGGAGGCAGCGCGCGCCCCGGGTGAGGGGTGGGGCCTGGCGGGCCGGCTCATAGCGGCTGCGAAAGCCGAGCGCCCTCTGCGGGTCAGGCAGGGCGGCAGCGGCGCTGCACAGGCCGCCGCGACTACAGCTCCCAGCGCCCCTTGCGGCGGCGCCCGAACTACAGCTCCCGGCAGCCTGCGGGAGACGCAAGCGGTGCGTGCCGCGTCGCGTGTGCCGCGTCGCGTCGCGTCGTGCGTGCCGGTGGAGCAGGCCGCAGCGGCGGGGCCGGGGCCGCGGCGATGCTGGAGGAGGCGGGCGAGGTGCTCGAGTCGGTGCTGAAGGCCTCGTGCCTGCCGCTCAGCTTCCTGCTCTTCGTCCCCGCCGTGCTCCTGCTCCTGGGCCCGCCGCCCGCCGCTGAGGCCGCCCACGAGTTCACGGTCTACCGCATGCAGCAGTACGAGCTGGGCGGGCAGCCCTACGGTGAGAGACTGCACGGCCCAGCCGGGCTCGGTTCGGCCACCGGCCTTCGCCAGGCCTCGGTCCTCTGGGAGGGCGAATCCCGGCAGCGGCCCCCTTCAGAGCCGATGGGGAGGAGCCCAGGGTAGGCCGCGAAGCTGCAGGCGGCCCGGGGAGGGCGGCTCGGCCCGGGGGGTGGGGGCTGCAGGGGAGGTCGGAGGGCCCCGAGAGGCTGCGAATGGGCTCGGCTCTGGGCCCGGGCCCAGGGGAGGCCGCAGGCAGGCCCCGTTTGGCTGAGTTTTACTGCTCAGTCTCAGCACGAGCAGGAGTGTGCTGGGAGCTCCCACATGGTGACCTAGAGGTGGGCAGGGACCCTGCTGTGTCCTTGCAGGCTTCTGTCTGTGGCCAGAACTCCCTGTGTTTCGAGTAGTCCAGCTGCACCCCTCTTGCGTACTGGGGAACTTGGTCATGAGCTTGGTTTTGTTCTCTTGCATTTGACTCCTTCATTGACAGGTTGATTCTTCTTCGCTCTTCAGCCTCAATTAGCAGTGGCTCTTGCTCCAGTGTCTCCTCATGTGAGAGTCCTTTCTTCTACAGTTCTTCCTTTATGTTACAATTGACCTTCAGTTCCTCTGTTCTGTTGCTTCCAGGCTGCTGATTGTGCAACACCTTTCTTTGAGTCAGAAACACAACCTGTTCTGCGAATCATTGAAGTGTTGTAACCCTCAGCCTCCACCCCCGCCCTGTACTCACTAACCTAGAATCAAGTGTTGTTCCTGAATCTTCCATGGATGTTTTATTCCAGATCAGGGCATGTGTTTCCTGCTGTTTTGTGGTCTAAGTTTCAGACTTATGTTAACAGTCTGACATTACAGCCCCACATTTATTCTGTACTGTCCATCAGACTCGATCTCTAAATCTTTCAGATCTTCATAAGATCAAACATCAGTAGAAGTTATGAAATGCCAGCTATGCCTGCACACTTTGTAAACACTACATATGCTACTGGTGGCTTCTGAATATCTGAAATTATTTCTGGGTTCTTCCATCACAGTTTCTCAAAATGTGCCCACGTGTTGAGAACCTCAGCAGAGCTGAGGTAGTCTCTCTCATGGTATCTCTTGTCTCATGTGATGGTAAATCTTTGTTGGCAGGCTTAATGGGGGCAGCAGGCATGTGTTTCAGCTGGCTTTGGTTGCCTGAGTGTTGCCTCTAGCCAAGTACTCACAACATATTTTGGAATATTTTGTGAACTCCTGAAAAGCCACACATTGTTTTTTTAAGATGCTTGCAGTTAACTTTTTATGCTGTTTCTTCTTCTGGAGCCTTTTAGCTCAGTGAAGTATGTGTTTCCTTTTTCCTTGCCAGCCCCTTTGGGTAGCTGATGTTCCTGTTCCATGTGCGTTCTGAGGCCAGATCTCCTTCAGGATAAAAGCTATTTGTTGTTCCAGATTCTCATATTCTTTTCCAAAAAGACCAAATGGAGATTGCTGCTGAGCCTTTTCTTGCAGAGGGGAGAAGAGGTTTTTTGTCAACATCAGTCACAGAGCAATTTAAACTTGAACTTCCTTTAATGCTGTTAGAATAGAGTTCTTTAGATTGTAAATGAACAATTATTAAACAGTTGTCTGTAGAGAAATGGCAGAAAATCAACTTGTCTTGCTGTGCTATCAGAAAATACTGGGAGGGGGTGGGTCTGCTCTGCTTAGATGTCAGCGGCTTGTGCTGGGAGCAGAACTCTGGATCCACACTTTGCTATGTGTACACATCAGTGTTTTGGGAGTGGTGGAGGGATTATCCTCACGATGGATTATTTGTCTCTGATCGGGGGGTGGTGCTGCTGTTAATATTTGTTTGTTATGCAGTGTAGGAGCTCTATGTGGAGAATTTAAATTGTGAATTGTGCCTTAACTCCATTTGGGTGTATGGCCCTCACTGATACTATGCAGTGGAAGTACAGATTTTTCTTGGTTAGGTGATTTCACCTTTGATGAGACCAAACTAATGTTAGAGTTAAGTTAAGCCAGGTTTAAATCTAACCTTTAGCAACGCACCTGTTTGGCATAGGCTGAGATGCCTTCTAGAGCACCTTGCTCCTTCCCTGGCTGCATGGGGACCCAGTGTGATGAAATCTTCAATGTAGGTGTCAGAGTTATAGGAGAAGAAATTGGATTTGGAGCATTACAAATTGTAAGGTGGATTTGAGTGTATTTATACAAGATGTCCTTGTGGTCCTCTCTTGGAGAATTCTGGAGCTGCTGGCAAGCCTCCAGACTACTGTTCTCCCAGAGGACTGCATTTTCCTGTTGGGGATTTGATATGCTGAAACTGAGAGTAGGAGAGAGTGAGCAGTTAGAAGCAGCCTGCTCATTTGTAATTTTCTTAGCCACAGAAACATCCCAGTGGGTGAGCTAGAACAGCCCTTTGGAGGGACATGGGATAGCCTTGTGTCCTTTCACAAAGGGGTTCTGCACAGCTTGCATCCTCTGCTTACAGACACAGTCCTACAGCTGGAGGATGCAGTAGGCGGCATTGCAAGAAGCAAGGCTTTCTCCAGATGTATTGCTGTCTGCATGTATTAGGAGCAAACAGGTAGCCCGCATGGTTGCGGTGGGGGGGAAGACTGGAAGGTGGTCCGAGCTGTGTAGTGCTGGAGTAACGGGAGCCTGGCAGGACACGTTGCTCTGATGGATGCAAGTTAAAAAAGAGATCTCTGTTCCTTCTTGGGCAAGGGGGAAGAGGCAAACTTAGCTTTCTGGAGGTCCTGGCTGCTCTGAAGTTCTTCAGACTGCCACCATGACTGTTCTGAGAAGGAGCTAGGCTTAAGCAAAAGGGATGTGATGAAATCATTTACAAAACCTCTTGCTGTTGTCTCCTCACAGGCACCAGGAGTGCAGTGCTTAACACAGAAGCCCGCACTGTAGAAGCAGACGTCCTGAGCCGCCGTTGCGTCATGATGCGGCTGGTGGATTTCTCCTATGAGCAGTACCAGAAGGCTCTCCGCCAATCAGCTGGTGCTGTGGTGATCATCTTGCCACGATCTATCTCTTCTGTCCCACAGGATGTTGTAAGGGTAAAATAACATTCCCTTTCTCTTCCGATGGGAGATGTATTTGAGAGGGAGAGAAGCTTGGGTTGCTACAGAACTGAAAGTTCCTGTTGTAATGCACAACAAATCATATTCTAATTTTAAAACTTGCCTTTCTCTCTCTGCTTTGGTTGTTAATTTTTTCTGCCGTCTTGCTTGTTTAGCAGATGCTAAGTTTGTGTCTCACTTAAATCCTCAGCAATTCATGGAGATAGAGCCAGAAATGCTTGCTATGGAAACCATTGTGCCAGTCTACTTTGCAGTGGAAGATGAAGAGCTGCTGTCTATCTATGAACAAACGCGGGCTGCTTCTGCATCGCAGGGTTCTGCATCAGCTGCAGAAGGTGAGTTCTAACAAGTGGGGGAAAGATTTAGAGGAAGACAGGCCTGATCCCACCTCTGGAAGCAGTCTGCTGTGTCATATGCACTATGAACCAGTGTTTTGTTGTCTTCATGTTTATTCTGTCTTTGTTAAAGTGCTTTGAGATTTAATGGAAGAAAAACATAGTATGAGAGTATTACATGACTATATTTGGAAATATAGTTGAATCGAGTTGAGTTCTTAGCTTCACACTGTTGCAAGATAGAAAGCAAAACTCAGGTTAAAAAAAAAAAAAACATTGAAAATGTTAAGTGACTACAGTGTGTTGGTGGAAGCTGAAGCCTTTTGTCTGACCACAAGTCAGTACAGTGCTTCTGTGTATTCCCCTGTAAGTAACTTTACTATCTTACTGACCTGCTGCTCATGATTAACTTTAGGACTGCTGGAGAAAAGGTTTTTGCTCTAGCCAACTCAAAATATTGGTATTTCAGGACAGAATGAAAATGCATGGTCACCATGATTCTGTGTCAGTGCATATACACAAGCGACAAGTGAGAAGGCTTAAACGGTTTACAGCTTGGTTTCTCCAAAGCATACTTAGCAAGGGAAATAAAGGGATGAACCTTCCCCAGGTGTACTTTTTTTATTTTGATTCTAGTTCTGCTGCACACGGCAACTGCCAATGGCTTCCAGATGGTGACCAGCGGGGTTCAAAGCAAAGCTATCAATGACTGGCTCATACCCAGTGTGGAGGTAAGTTGTATATGGATTCAAACTGGCAGCATTTGTGGGATGCCTTCTTTTATTGGGACTTCATCAGACATTTGGGCTGATTGAGACTCCCCTGACTTTCCCTGCCAGGTAAGTATCTGAAGTCCCCAGAACCAAGGCCACTGCAGACTCAGTGGGCGTGTACAAGTCAGGCTGTCTTTGTACAGGTGCACAAGAGGCGATGCTGAGTGACTCTGATCTCTTTCCTCTGCAGGGAAGGCTAACGGGGCTGGGTGGAGAAGACCTACCCACTGTTGTGATAGTTGCCCACTACGATTCTTTTGGAGTGGCTCCAGTGAGTATTCTTTCTTCCTGCAGCTCTCTGTTCCTCTCTGTGTGTTCCTGTCTATTTTCCCATGTGGCTTCTGCCCCTATGTTTTTTTCTTGGCCCTAGAGACGTGGGGCAGTTATAAGTAGAGCACGGTGGTGTGCTATCTGGAAGGCTGTCCTGATATGTGATATTAAGTGTAGAGTTGTCATCTTGTCTCTGTCCTACTTCATCCTGCAGTGGCTGTCACATGGTGCTGACTCCAATGGCAGTGGTATCTCAGTGCTACTGGAACTAGCCAGGCTGTTTTCCCGACTCTACACCTACAGACGTACCCATGCTGGGTAAGAAATTGCCCTATTCTTGGTTGAATGTGTGTAGCTGAGATCAGATAAGAAGGGCTTTGGCTCCAGATCTGTAGAGTGTCCTGTGGTTTCTTTGCTGTAGCTCTGCTCAAGCCTGGGGACAAGTGGAGGGAATGATGTGGGAAATAGATTCCATCCTCAAGCACTGGGAACTCCCCCATTTTTACCCTGTCCTGCCGTTACCTTAGTATGTGGCACGTAGGAAGTGTTTGTTAAGGGAGAGTTTGCCTTGAATGTCAGGTGCTGGCTGTTGTGATTTCACCACACCTCCAAGGCTGAGTTCTGTAGCCATGGAGTGCAACATGCTAACACTTTTCTATCTTCTTTGGGCAGGTATAACTTGCTGTTCTTTGCATCTGGAGGTGGCAAGTTTAATTATCAAGGAACCAAGCGGTGGCTGGAAGACAATTTGGACCACACTGGTGAGTAAGGGGCTGGCATTCCAGCATATTCTGTGGCAAGGCCTCTGTTAATACCATTGTGTTAAGTGTCTTGTATGTCAGCCCTCCTGTGAGAATCTCTTTGTGTGGGCCTTGCTTTTTTGGGATGGAAATCCCAGCACAAAACATAGCAATAAAGGTTTGGATTTTTCTGTTCCAGATTCCAGCCTGCTGCAGGACAACGTAGCATTTGTTCTCTGCCTTGATACTCTGGGCCGAGGCAATAGCCTTCATCTCCATGTCTCAAAGCCTCCCAAGGAAGGGACCTTGCAGCATGCGTTTCTGAGAGAACTGGAGATGGTAATGAAAAGCATTTTAGGTAGATGGGAACTTGGGACTTGCTATGGGGAGCTGCAGCTCTCTAAGAGAGGAAGGAAGGAAGACGTGAAGAAAGGGTGTGCCATTGAAATGTTTCATGTATTGTTTATAGTTACTTGATTTGTAGTGCAGTCAAATCCTCATGCCACAGTCCCAAATGAAGCGGACTAGATGTGCTGCATTTTCCACTGCACTTCCTTAAGGCTTGTTGCTTGCAAAAGCTACCCTATAGTGACATTAAAAAAAAGCTTTTTTTTGACATTAAAACAACTTTTTAATGCCAGTAACTGCACCTTACAGGTGAAAGTGTATTTACCTGCTGGAACACAAAAAAATTTGGTCTAGGTGGCAGTGCAAGATGGGACTATGCAGTGGGCAGCATGACACCCTGGATGGCTTGTCCTTTCCCTCAGGTTGTTGCTGGCCAGTTCCCAGAGGTGAAGTTTTCCATGGTGCACAAGAAGATAAACTTGGCTGAGGACATGCTGGCATGGGAGCATGAACGTTTTGCAATCCGACGCTTGCCAGCATTCACCATCTCCCATCTGGAAAGCCACCGGGACAGCCTGCGCAACAGCATCATGGATAGGAGGTTAGAGGCCTTCGGGAAGGCTGCAGTTGAAATCCAGCCTGTACACAAAGTGGCCTCATGACTGCTTATGCTGTTCTGATTGAAAAAACACTGGTAGTTGGGCTCTGGATTCAGGCTCATGCTTGATGCAGTCATTAAAGGTGTTTTCTAGAGGAAGCTGATCCCGTTGACAAGTCCATAATCCTCTGTTTTGCTTTAGGGCACGAATAGACACTAAGGCACTAACCAGGAATACTAGGATCATTGCTGAGGCTTTGACAAGGGTCATCTACAACCTAACCGACAAGGTAAGAGCTGCCCATCCTGCAGTGCTAGCCAGATTTGTCCTGCCCAACAAAGCTTGCCCTTGCCAATAGCCTATTGCTTTTTTTTTTTCCTTGCAGGGAGCACCTGCAGATCTGCAGATCTTCACGGATCAGATGGTGAGCACAGTGCATTTTTGTAATCTGTGGGAAGAAGGAATCAAGAATCTGGGAGAGGGGTCTTGTCGCAGCATATGTGTGGTTGACTCTCTTTCTTTGGTGGTATTTTTCTGCAGCAGATCCAGCAGGAGCAACTAGAATCAGTGATGGACTGGCTGAGCAGTCAGCCCAGGGCTGCCCAGCTGATTGATAAAGACAGCACCTTCCTCAACACCTTAGAATATTATATGGGTCGCTACCTGAAGGATGTAAAACAACATCATGTAAAGGCAGACAAACGGTGAGAAAAGAGATTAAAGAACCAGCTAGAACATGCAAACCGGCTTCCCCCTCCAATGAATTTTGTCTCTGAGCTGCAGCTTTTCTGGCTTCTTGGCATGTCGCTGGAAGTGATTGTGCTTTTCTGCTCTTCTGTCACTTTGGTTCATGCTCTCTGTTCTCCCAGAGAAAGCTCTTTATCATTCCTCACAGCACAGTAACAAGTCCCAGAAGCTCCCTCTTTCTGAAGAGCTTGTTTTTTCACTGTTTTGGTTCCACCCTTCCCACTCTTGAGAGCTGCTTCTCTCTGAATGCAGGAAAATACTATGGTCCCCTAGAAAGCTCTCTTAATTGCAAAAAGGCAGCTTCGATCCTGTCTAACCTGCTCGGGTTGAAGCAGTTTAATGAACCTAGTGAAGATCTTCTGTGAGTCTCTTCTGAGACAGCTGAACAGCATGTGTTCTGAAGTGTGTCCTTAGACTTGTGATTGTAGGAAAAGAAAGAGTTGACAACTCAAATCAGTTCAGAATTGGTATGCATGGTGGTCATGTGTACGTGTGTACGTGCCTTTTGCTGGATGAACTCCTTGGGAAGGGAGGTCTGGGCGGTCCTTACTGCACTGTCAAGGTGTAATACAACCTGAAGAATTTCTGTTTTTTCACAGAGACCCTGAGTTTGTTTTCTATGACCAGCTGAAACAGGTGATGAATGCATACAGGTATGGCATTCCCTTGGGCATGTTGGACTATTGTCTCACTCTGTGGCAGTACCTGCTGTAGCAATTTCATGTGTTCTTTCTTTATTACAGGGTCAAGCCAGCAATCTTTGACCTGCTTCTGGCTGTCTGTATCGCAGCCTACCTTGGTGTTGCCTATGTTGCAGTGCAGGTGAGAGAAGCAGGAGACAGATGTATTATTTTCCTCATAAATCACATTAGCTACAGTAACTTGTGTTCACACAGTCCCAGCACCAAAGTTGGAACAGTAATGCCACCTCACTCTAAAAGTAGTAATCCAAAATGGTGACTGTTTTGATGTGTATGTTTTTGAGTATCTCAGTTGGCTGTGCCGAAGGCGATCTTTTGCTATTCTAGTGCAAAACTATTTTATAGAGCTTCTTTTGGTCAAGGACATACACAGTTGTTAAGCTATTTTGGCTGACAGTTTCAGACTGAACTTTCTCAAGATAACTGAAATCTGCTGTAGCGTTAAAGGTTTGCAGCTTGTAGTAACTTGTGAGTGTTAGGAGATCCTTCCAGTATCTGAACTGGGGATGCAGCTTAGAAATGCATCTTTGGGGTTTAGGTGTTTCGTTTGTTTGGGGTTTTTGTTTGTTTTAAATGAAGCCATAAATACATTCTCTGTCCCTACTCCTACAAATGTGATACTCCATGCTTTGGCCAGCTAGCTTAAATTTAGTGGTTTTGTTTAAGTGTTAACAAAACCACTGTGAGCTAGGCTTCTGATCCTGGCTGGGTTCTCTGAAGAACATGAATGAAAGGGAAGCATTTTAGGTCAGTCTAAATTCTGATCTCTTCATGATATTTGTGTGTGTTTGGGGAAGGAACAGGCATTTAAAAATCCAATGTAACAACATGAACAGGAGGGAAAACATATACTTTGACTTCTGTCAGCTATCTTCATTACGTCTGTTATTACAAATTATTTGAAGCCTGGATCTTGTTATATCTGTCAAATATCTGAAATAGCTGTTATTGAATCAAAATGCAATTAATCAAAGAAGAATCAAAAGAGGAATTATGTGAATTTCTAAGTCACTGGTGAAATGGTAAAAGAGAAGATCCAGTTAAAGGATTGTGAAGTACTGGGAATCTCAGTGTTTGCCTGGTTCATTTTTACATTCCTGAAACTGCTAGCAGTAGTGTTTCTGTAGTGACCAGTATCATGCACGTGTTGAAATCCGAAGCTTTATCCTCCCCTTCAGAAGGAACAGAATTGCTTCAAAAAATGTAACATCTTTAACAAGTCTTTGCATCTTCACAATGAAGGTGATACAGGCCTGCACAAACACTTCTGTAAGCTGTCGCTTTCTGTACAACTTCAAAGCAACTGGCTTCATTGTAATAATTCCTCCTAATTCACTAAGTCCCACTCTGTCTTCAGGATGAGGGTGCTAGTATATGATCCAAACAAGGTATTGTATTTGCTCATTAGTATTGTTTTAAGCTTTCTTGTAAGTTTTCTCTCTGTGTAGAGCACAGTCATTTTATTAGCATTTATAAGGACACATGGTTACTGATATTCCTTCTGTTTCCAGCACTTTGGCCTCCTTTACAAGATGATACAGAGATTATCCCTTAAAACCAAGCAGCAGTGAAGCAACAAGTCATCCCTCATACAGCAGCACTGAGCCATCGGTGAGCCCATCAGGAACCTTCTGCCTTCCATTGAATCCTGCTGTTTCTCTTCCTCTGCCTCCTCTTTGCTACTCTATAGAGGGAAGGAAGGTGGAAGGAAAATGAAATTTTAACTCTTGTGCACCTTTTAAGTGCTTTTCTTCACCTTCTTCCCCTGACTTGCATCATGTCTGTTTTCCTTTGCTTTTTTGCGAGGGAGAGGCTCAGAGACTTCAGTAGTTCCTGCAGGTTGTTTAAAAGCTGAGCAGCTGATTCTGAGCAGCTTCTGTGAGTGTAAAACTGAGTCCAGCACCTTCACGGACACATGTGCCATACAGCCAACTTGGAAACTGAAACTACAGAATAGAGTGATGTGTTATCTCTCCCCAGCAAACAAGGACTCAGAGCAGTTGTTAAAAAAAAAAAAGTGCACGTGCAAATTAAAGAGAATACTATTAGCATGTTTCCTTATGACACCTTTTCCTTAAGTTCACTGCCTGGCTTTAGGAAGGTGTGCTGAGCAAGCAGCGTCTGCAGCAAGCATCTTCTTGCATTTTGTTTAGACTGTGAAATAACTCATTCCCTTTTAGGAGGTGCACTGTAAATAATCTTGACTGTTGTTGACAGAATGAGAAAAGATTGTTAAAACGGGTTCCTTGCATTAGTGTTCTTGCCAGGACAGGTTCTCTCCTGAGAGATGCTGAGTTGGAGGATGCATTTTGCTGTGTACTTGATTTCTCTTAAAGATTATGGTCCTTGAACAGTTCATGGCTGCCACCACTCTGTGCTAAACTCTTGCTTGGTTTTTAAGGGGCGTTCTACAGTCCCAACTCCTGCAGGATCATGTTCTGTGCTGTTCCATGTATTTAAACGAGCTGGTTATATTAATAGCAACAGCAGCCCAGCTCCTGCTAAGCTCTTGTCTGTAACCCCTTCAATCTTCATTCCTCAGTTTTCACTTCCAGATGGGTTCTGGATTTTGGGGTGTTTTCCCATGTTCACCTGCATCTCAGGGTCTCCATTCACATTTTTCAGCTCTATTATTTCTGGAAACACTGTTCCTGGCCTGCACGTATGAGCAAGTTCCTAAAGTGCTTGTTGCTATCCTTTCATGTGCTGCCCCCAGTATGTATTAAGGGAGGCAGGTCACTTAGCCATTAAAAAGCAAAACGAAACAAAAAAATGAAGTTTTACGAATGTCTTTTTAAACATGGCTGTTTCTAGAACTGTACCTAAGAGGGTGTATCTTGGAACGCATGCTCTCTGTTACTTTTATCCTTGAGCAAGCCTTATTTTTAGTTTGCTGATGTTTCTGGATGGAGAGAGCGATGTAGTTGCCCAAAATAGTTGCCAGTGTTGTGCAAAGATCAGGAGAGCCAGGTAACCAGTTGCTCAAGCATTGTCATCATCTTAAGTTTAAGCCTTTCCTGAATTCCACCATCCGAGGTAAGCAGGATACTTGTCACCACTTTCTGGTGAGAGCTGAATGCCCTTTCTGGGCAGTGTTGCACTTTGATTACCTTCCAGTTCTTCTGGAAAATATATCAAGATACTGACTACAAGTCCTATGCTAGTTGTAGTTCTAGAAGATGTCCTGATTGAATACTACTGTCCTGCCACTCAGCAATGTTTGAATCCTTTCTTAATCTGTACTATGCACATGAGGTCTCTTCACAGGCCACGGTGACTACCTTTTTTTTTTTTTTTTTTAAAATGACTACTTGTATTTAAAATAACATCTTTTACTGAGGCTGAAAAGCTCTTGTGGGTTTGAATGAAGGTGTACTCTCTTTTTGTATGCAAGGAAGGTTCAAGCTGTGCATCCTTGTCCGCACCACAGCTGCGTTGTTGTGGCCAGTCACTGTCCTAGTCCTTTGGATGGGAACTAAAGCACTGATTTCCATCCATCTCTGTTTGTTTCACTGTAGTCTCCTTCTCAGAGTACCCTTACCCCATGATGTGTGCTTTTTGCTACTTTAAATATGTAGCAACTTGTTCTTTAAAGGATCTTTTCTTTTCCAGGAGAGCATGCTGATTGATGTCAGTGGCTCACTGTAGTATCAGCAGGTGGCATGGTACCAAGCACTCCTGAAATACCAGCCCTACAGGGAAACTTGCTTTTTTTCTGATCTTTTGAGTGCTTATTTAAAATACATCTCTCTGCATGCACGAAGTGTTCATGCCACTCCTCTGCCAAATGAATTTATAATGACTTCAGAAATTGCTGGAGTGGCTTGAAAACAAGCCTTGATTGTTTTCCACTGGCTTTTATGCTCTGCCCTTAAGAGACCACATACATTGTGCTATGGGAAGGTGCATGCTCTGGACTATGTAGGTTCAGAACATGCACAGTACAATGGGTATCTGAAGAACTTCTCTGTAGGTTCTGAATATCTGGAAGTAGTTTCAGAGGCCTTCAGTGCATCATAGATTTCTAGTGTGTTAAACTTGGAGAGAGGGTGTTCCCTCCAATCCAGCAAATTACTTAACCAGGTTTAACGAAACTCCGTTACTTCACTGAGAAAAATAGAAAGAGCAAAATTATTAGCAATCCTGCTGCAGCTTGATTTGATGCATATAAAATTTGCAAGTTGTGGGCAACAGAGAACAGAACAGGCCCGGAGCATTCTTCCTTGCAGTGGAGACTGTCAACCTTCAGTCTTCCAGATGAGAAGCTCAAAGTTCAGAGTCAAAAACTTCCACCGAGGCAACCCAGTGTGGTTGCAGCTATGTCCCTGTCAAGGTTGTAGCGTTAAAGCAAACACTTTAGTTCCTTGTGGTCTCAGCAGGAAACTGCTAACACTTTTGATGCAGTGCCAGAAGCCAGTGGCAGCTATCTAAAAGAAAGGTGGATAGAGGTAAATGAGGAGAGTTCATAAACCTGAAGGGCAGTTGGGATAGTACATCGCGCTCTCCCACACGAGGGTAATTTGTCCTATGATCTGATTGGATGCATTTTGTGTATCTCCAACTGGCTGCCATAGAAGGTAGTTTTTACTGCAGATAAGGGTTTATGCTTTTGATCAAAGTGCATGTGCACTGAAACATACACTCAAATCTGAGATAGTCAAATTCCACCTTTCTCATAGCTGGAATAGAGTGCCCATCCTGGGAATGAATTTAGTTCCCACATTGCTGTTTCCTTTGGGAAGATGACAGAGAAGCTTGTAAATGGACCCTGCTATTCTGCTAGCTTTTGAAAAAACAAGAAAAGTGGTGCTCATCCATACTGCAGCATATCTGATCAATGCTGTCACCAATACAACACACAAAGGCAGAAAGCCAGCAGCTGTTCTGGTAAAATAAAAGTTCTCCACAACACTGCAGAAGAGCTCTGTGTAGCTGATTCTTGTTGCCCCTATTTTTACTTATCCTTTTTATCAGGAGTTTGCCTGGCCTGGAAGGAAGAAGCATGGAAAGCATATGTCCACATATACACAAGGGGCTAGCAGTTGATGCTTCTAACCACAAAACAATTTTCTTTGCTATCTGTCTGACTTAACGTGTTGTCCTGGTGCTGTCAAAATCTGCAGCTCCCAAAAATCTGTTTTTTCAACAGGATTTAAGCACTGGAGCTGTTGGTTCCTTCTGTCCGCTCTCACCCACACAGGCCTAACGGGGATTGTCTACGAGTAGTTTGGACTATTGTAGTTTATCTCCCAAGTAACAGAGGTTGGTTTATCGTTATAAGTACTACTGTGCAATATGAACTCCACCCTTGTACTCAGTGCTAAGAGGAAAGCGCCTGAAGCCAAAATGGAACGAGGTACCCCACTATCTGTGGCTGGAGGAGTCATGACAATCTATTTAGGCATTTAAAACCACAGACACCCAAAATTGTTGTGGGGCTTGGTTTGTTTTTTTTTTTTTTATTTGTTTGTTTTAAATCATGCCCTCTCGTGTTGTTCATAGCACAAGCCAAAATACCGAGTTTCTCCTGCACCTTGTGGTCAAACTGGGTTTTACATTTAAGAGCCATTCAGTTTTCACTTACTGATCTGAAATGATAGGGGTGCTACTATATGCCTCAGTAAATTGGGCCTCTGGGTACTCAAATGTGGGCTCCTGCTTGCTCATTTTGATTTGTTTAGTTTCTGTTTGTAGTTATTGGATAGCAACTTCAAAGTTATAATCTGGAATATTTGCAGCTCAGGAAAAAGAGTTGATTTATCTAGTAATGTTAACTCAATTATTTATCTCTTGTGTGTCCTAAAGAACAAATGTATATCGAGGTGGATATTTAAAAGCTAATAGAAAATTCAATGCAGTTGATTTACATATTTTTTTCTGACTATAAATGTAATAATATTTAAGTATTTTAACATTTTTCATTTCTTTATTTGTTTGTCCCTTTTTCCCTTGGAAAAATAAACCGAGTGAGTAGGTTTGATGAACAGATTTGTTGGAGAACTATTTGCTGCTGCAAGCTCAAAAAACTGGAATCTCTTTGCATTATTTGAAGGAATAGACCTGCTCCAAAAAGGGAGAAAATGCACGCGTTTTAAGAGCTTACATCAACCCTTCTATATAGTCAAAAGTAAAGTAGTATGACAGAAAACATTTGCAAATTTCCAGCACCTTGAGGTGAGCAAATTCCCATTTATTTGAAAGGTTCATGCTGATCTGAAGCAATTAAAGTTTCTATGCAAGACATCTTCAATACCATGAAAAGCCAACGCAGCGTACGCTAGTGGTAGATTGTTGTGCCTCTTGCCATTACCAAATGACTTTTTGAACACTTACACGCTATCGCTTCCCATTGTAAACACTGCAAGACATCAGTCCGAGTCTTACAAACCGCGGTGCTCACAGCTGTAGAGTAGGAAACCGAGCTAACCACAACAGGAGGGGAGAGACCGGGTTATCCTTTACCTTCTGCCGCCTCGTAGTGGCCGAGCCTCTGCTGCCGGGGCCTCGGAGCGGCTGCCGGGCCTCGGAGCGGCTGCCAGGCCCCGGGAACGCCGTTCCCTGACGGTGATTTGGGGCAGGGCTGGTTCCGAGGTGGCTGGAGCACGTTCTGGTGCCGGCGGGCAGTACAGCCACACGCGCCCTGGGCTCAGCCCGGCGGCGGTTACCTGCTGTCTGGGGCCCCGCAGGCCTTGAGGGTGCCGGCCCAGTTCGGCGCGGAGGGAACGGCGCTCTCGGAAACCCAAATCGAGCCCCGGGGGGGGGCCGCGGCCGGGCCGCCCCCAGGGGATGGGCGGGCGGGCAGCGCCGCTGCGATTGGCCGGATTGGGGGGGGGGGGGGAAGAGCAGCCAGCCACGGGATTGGCGGGGCTCGGCTCTTCGAGAAAGCCGCGGGCCGGCTGCTTGCTGCAGGCGCCGCGCGCTGTCAGGCAAGAGCAGCGCGGGGGAGGGCTGGCCCCGCCCCGCCCGGCCCTGCCCCGCCCCGCCCCGCCCCGCTCCTCTCCTCTCCTCACCTCACCTCACGCGGGCCCGGCGGTGAGGCGCGGCTCTTCCCTCAGCTGTTCCCTCAGGATGCCCAAGGCTGAGGAGTTGGCGGGGACGAGCAGTTCCGAGAACGGCCCGGAGGGAGAGGGGAAGGTACTGCCATCCCGCGGAGAAAGGGAGAGCTGCCAGCAGAGCTTCCCGGTCGGGTCTCGGTCCTGAGGGCAGCCCCGCACCGCGGGGCAGGCAGGGAAACGGCCTGGTGGTGCCCCTTCTCCCAGCCACCAGCAGCAGAGGTGCCTGGCAGTTGCGGTGTGCCCGCTAGCACGCGTGTCTCACCCGTGGACCCTGAAACTGGTGTGCTGTGGAGGCTCAGGCACAGCCCAGGAGAAAGGCTGTGGCTCCTCAGACCAGGCTGTTCAAACTGGTGATCTCTCTTTCTAGAAAAGAAAGAAAGAAATGTCTTCTAAGTCAGAGAAAAGGCTGAAAACAGACGCTAAACCTTCAAAAGTGGCAGAAAAACCTTTGGAACGAGGCAGTGAAGAGGAGGGTATGTTCCAGGTATGGAGGGTAGGGAGTTGCTCTAGGGTCTTCCTCCTTTCACAGGGCTCCCCTCTACCTGCTCTCCTTGTAGCAGAGCATTTTTGTAGCTGAGCTGGCTGCCTGGGGTGCCTGGCTGTTCCTTTGCTAGGCCTCTGGCACACTGAGTGACCCAACTGGCCCTATGGGCTGAGGAGCAGCTTGTTGCAGGGCTGGGTTTAACTCAGGCTCTGTGTCACCACAGATTGGGAAGATGCGTTACGTCAGAGTGTCCTGCTTCAAGGGGAAGGTTCTTGTGGACATCAGGGAGTTCTACGCTGACAAGGAGGGCAACATGAAACCGGGGAGGAAAGGTACAACTGTGTTCGCTAGGCAGCGACTGGGGGCCATGCTGGCCTCTCTGCCTCGGCTGCCGACTCTCCAGCTCTGGCTTAGCGTGTCTCCCTTGGTGGCAGGGAGACTGGTGCATGCCACACTGAGGGACTGGGGAGCTGAGCAAACCACATGGGATGGTTTAGCACTTTCTCAGCTTGGGTGGCAACCACTGAAGAAAAGCACAAAGAATGAGTGAGTGTGAGCCTCTGGTGAGATCTGGAGCTTGGCAGGACTGGTTCCACCTCTGATCACCCGTCCTTTCTCTGGCTGTTGGCAGGGGCAGAGCTGCAAGGTGGAGGAGTGGTGGCTGAAAACACTGGCTCTGATGTTGCTTCCTTGTGTCCTAGCTGACAAACTTGTGTTTTGGTACTGGTGATGCCTAGGGCAAAAAGGTGGCATTCTGTGTGTTTGCCCCTAATCTGTAATTGTGGAGCTGTGCTTGGCAGGGAGAGCATCCCAGAAGTAAATCCATCCTTCCCTATATAAGTGGGGACAGGAAGGTTAAGACCCTTCTGGATCCCTACCAAGTCACGTTTTTCTCCAGAGCTATTCAACTGATGAGTCAACTTAGGCCTTTTGCTTTGGGACTTTGACAGTGACTTGCCAGCTTGCCTCATAGGTCACAGGCCCTGGACTCTTTTCACCTGTCCTGTGTGTTGTGCCCAGCAAATATTCAGTTAATGTGGGGTTTCTTGAGACACCTTTTGATCCTTGCTATAGATTTTTGTGTCAGGGCAGACGAATTTCTTTCAGCTTGGTTTGCTTTGTAACCACTAAGCATGGTTTTTCCTTCCAGAAATTAATTTTCTTCAGAGCAATTACATGTATAAATTACTCACTTAAAGGGAACTATGTACATTGTAATGAAAATGGGAAGCAAAGCCCTCAAGCTTTTCTGTGCCATTGGGGGGCAGAGAGGGAAAGGAGCATTGTGGACTCCTTCCAGGCTGGAAAAAGCACACCCACAATGTAAGACCAAAGATCTGTCAGTTAAAACAGAGATCATGAAGAAATGTTTTTTCATTTAAATACTGCCTCTGCTGTTTTTTCTCAAGAGTCCTTGGTCCCTGATCTTTATCTAGAGAATTTAAGAATCACATTAAAGAACTAGGGCCCAAGTTTTATTAACAAAGCCAAAAGGAACAGGTTGACAACATCTGGCTGGAACCTGTACAGCAATTTGACTACTGTGTGTGTTTTGTAAAGGAGAGGAACAGGACATCAAGACCTTCTCTGCTGGATCTAAAAAGAAGCCAGTTCTTCTCTAGTGTTTAAGCCACACTGATGATTTCTTGTTAGCAGCAGGGGATTTTTTGGGTTTTCTTTGGGTTTGGGTTGTTTGTTTGTTTGTTTGTTTTTTTAAATAGAGCTAGAGTTGGCATTATTTCTTTTGGGCAGTTGAAAGGATGATGTCCTAACTGCTGTGTGGAGTAAGGTTCTCCTAAAATTTCTTCCCAGCTCATGTGGGTGGGAATTTGTAGTAGGGAATAGGCTATAAGGGGACTCTTGAAAGGCAGTTTGAGCTTATATTCTCACATCGTGCTTCAGTGATAGCATTGAGTACTTCTCAATATGGACGCTGAAATGCTGGCACAACTGCCATGCCTTTTAGGCTGCTTCTGTTTCTGGTCCGTGCCTCTGCTTCAGATTCCAACTTTCCCTTCTGTAGCTAGTCTGAAGGAGCCAGTCTGGTGTGCTACTCAATGCTTACCAAGTGCCTCCTCTGAAACCTCTCCCGTTGTTTCTAGGGATTGCCCTGTCTGCAGAACAGTGGAACCAGCTGAAGGAGATCATTCCTGAGATCGATGCTGTGGTCAAGAAATAATAAGATGAAGAATCTTGGACACCTTTGATCTGTTTCCTTTCCCTTAAGTGCACTGACAACTATAAAGCTAAGGATTCTCATCTGAAGCCTTCCCCTCACCTTGCTGGGGTTTCCTCATTGAGCTGGTGGTCATGCTGAAAAGACCAGAGAGTCTTCTATTTTCAAGAAGTAGCCTGTAATGAGCACCTGGAACTAGAGCCAGTGCTGTGAAATGAGGCGGCAGCACCTCTGATCTCACGCAGACTTGGTCTGTGCTGGTGAGAGACATGACCCTGACCTGGCTTTCCAGGGGTGGCTGGCTTCAGTCTGCCTTGTGGGATGCTTTAACTGCTCTGCATCTGTTACTGTCTTTCACTTGGTTGACTGTTGAGTAAGATGGTTGTATACCTCACGTTGACATCCTCTATGTTTCCTCCACATGTCATTCTGGCTATTTCAAGTACTTTATGTGTTGGTGAGGGTGGTTTGGTGGGTTTTGGGTTTGGTTTTTTTTGAGGGGAGAGGGGGGTGTTGTGGGTTTTTTTTGTTTGTTTTGAGGGGGTTTTGTGGGATTCTGGGGGGGCTGGGGTTTTTTGAATGAAGAAAGGGATTATTATACTTGAGCAACGGGTTTGTCTGTAGAGGTGAATATGCACAATAAATGTGTTTGCATTATAAAAAGGAGAGGCATAGTGTTTCACAGGCTGGCACCTCAACTCTTTGTTTCAGGCACCCTTCTTTGTAGGTTGCTGTTGGATTTCCCTTTCAGAAGGAGAGTGCTCTGTAGATATGTTCCCAGTAATCCTGCTATACAGAAACAGTCAGACAGTGGTCTATTCCAGGTCATGGGAAGGGCAAGCTAGAATGTGAATCATTCAAAGGAACTGGTAATTAGGAAGCCTGTTAAATAGAGGGGAAATTAAAGACCTAAGGAGGAAAAAGAATATTCCTTTCCCTGTGGCAGAGAAAAATGAGAAGCTAAGGAAAGAGTGGAGAGAGGATATTTTATGCTTGAGCTCTAAATGGATCCCACTCTGGGATCAGCTGCAGCGAGCACAGCCTTCCTCAGCAAGACTTTTCCAGACTTTTCAACAGCTTGCGTCTTCCATCTATTTTTGGTTTTTCTCTTGCCCTGGTTTCCATAGTATTTGAATGCTTCATGCTCTTAAATATATCTGACACTTGCAACACCTTGGTGAAGTAGGAGGTACTAAGGCCCTTGCTATAGAGGTGGTGGGGCTGTAACAGCTCAGGGTGGTGTGGAAGATGTGGGGTGGAGCAGTGAATTGAAACTAGGCTTTCCTAAATGCTGAATTTGTAACTGTTGGATTAACCTTTCATTAGGGATAGCAGGAGAAAAAAAAATCTTTCTTCATAAAACTGTCTCTTAAATTTTGAAGGGCTCAGTGCTGTAGCTGCTTGGAGCAGGGGTGGAGATGGGTTGACTTGATGACTGAAGCCTTCTTCTCTAATCTTGTGTTCAGCTATTCTTTAGTCAAGTGTCACATTTCTCTCTCTCAAGTGAGAAAGCATGAGGATACTAGACTGTGTCCCGAAGCCAGGTTGCTCATGCTGTAAGCTTATTCCCATGGAATATTTATCACATAATGTCTTAATACAGTGTTCAGAGACTAGAGGTAATGGCAACATAACTTACAAAAAAGAAAGATGTGAAAGAGAAGCAGATGGTGTAGGTATGAACCCAAGATGCTGGGATGCTCAGTCCTTTTATTTTGTCCCAGCCCTGGGGTAGCCAGGCTAAAGCATGTGACAGAAACAACCATCTCCGTGCATGATGCATGCTCCAGGAGTGTTTGGGGGGCAGAGGGAGAAGCCAGATCAAATCAGCAGAGCTTAATGTCTTTGCTGATTTAAAAACAGGTCCAAACTGAACTTGATAAGCTCAATTGAATGTTGCATGGTTCTAGAGCTGATGAGTGGTCTCCCCTTAATTGGGAAAGGAAGGCCATGTTCCATTGTTTTCTGACTAGCTTGCTTTCAAGTGTTGGAAGAAACAGTTTGCAAATAACACAAACTTTTTGTGTAACAGGCAACAAGGTGTTGTTTATTTGTTTGTTTTTTTTTAAATCCTCAAAGAACAGCTGCTCTTGGATCAGGAAAATAGCTGGAATCTTTGATGTTCATGTCCAATCTGCCCACTGTTATAGACAGCTTCTGGTCATAAAATCCACAAGCCTTAAAACTTTGTTAAATTTTGGTTTGTTGCAAAGTTTAAAATATTTAAAAAATTTAATCTTAAATTGGTTGGGATAACAGATATTCGATGAAAGGTAAACAGCAAGGTCTTGGAAAAGAAAAGAGGATGAAAGCTTATAGCAAGTTGTATTCTTTTACACGGAGAGGGTGTTTTTTCCCTTAAGCTGTTAATCTGGCTGTCTTGGAGCAGTTTTCTCTGCAGAACCTTTTGCTCCAGACCAGAAACAGTCACATTACAGGAATGAGCTTTAATCTTCTTGAGATACTACATTGTTGCTTGGATATTTTCTGCCAGGACTCTCTTAACTAGTCCTTTGGCTCTTCAGCCTGGGGAGCAAATACATAAGGGAAGGCAGATTGTTTTGAAGGAGCCTTGAAAGATCATTCCCCCTCCTCTTTTCTGGACCGTTGTGAGGATTTCCTGCCTCAAGTGCAGTCGCCTAGGTGATGTGGAAATTCAGAGCTCCAGCTTGTATTTTCTCCATCCCTCAATTCCTTTAGGAGCTGGAAGGAAAGGGCAGGCACTCCTAATGCAAAGTGTACCTTGCTATTCCTCTGTCCTTTGTTTGAGCCCTTCTCAAATTTGGGCTACTGGACTAGACCTCGTCACCTTTTATCTTAAGCTGCCGCCCCCCCCCATCTAAATACAAACATATGTCACAAGAAGCCAGGACAGTATAGATGTGCTTAAAGAAAACACCCTGGTTTGTGGGGGGGGTTTCACTAGCAAATGTCTCTCTGCAGAAGAGAAACTTCCTGGGCACACAATGTAGTTTTCTTTTAACAGTTCTTTTTTGAAGCAGCGTCTCCAGTTTGGGCAGAATCTGTTCCTTCATCCTCTGGGAATCATACATCTGAGCTCTGCTGTGCCCCTTCTAGCTCCCCCTTGCAGCCTCCTCAGTGACAGATGCAACATGTTTCTTCTTAATCTGCAAAGGTGACCTGTCACTTCCCTTCTTCATTCTCTCTTAGTGCTATGACTATCTTTTATCTACCCCTTAATCCTGTTACTGTGGTATATAATTCTTTGTCTGGCTCTGTAAACTCTTTCCAGGTGCTGATTGACAGCTGTTCCAGTTTTCATTTACCAGCAGTATCTTCATGTCTGTTTTTCTCTACTGCAGTCGGGGTGATTATAATATGTCCATTTGTGGACTCTAAAAGATACTGGATATATCTTTCCCTCTAAATAGACACTTTCCACCTGAGGCACTGGGTCCCTCACGCTGCAACAAAAGCCTAGAGCAGCTTGTGCTGCAGCAGCTGACATGAAAAAGCAGGCTAGGCATAGAAAGGTGCTTGAAAACATTAATTGCTTAGCCGTGATTCATCCAAGGTGAGGTTTGCTGCTGTTATGATAAAGGTCTCTTGTTTTTAAGACTGCCTTATATGTTTGCAGCTGTTAAAAAATGAGAACAGCTTGACTTGTCATGGGCTTCCCAGCTGATGCGTCTGTGGCTTCCAAATAGATGGTAGAACCCTGCAGTCTCTGCAAGAGATGTAAACAGAAAGTTTGACCAGTGTGGGGAGTTATCTTTCTTTAGGGTGATTTTTTTTTAGGAGTGGTACCATCCTCAAACACGAAGCAGCTCTACAGTAAGAGTCTTGAGACACCTTGCAATGGCCCCTGGGTTCAGGCAAGGCTGCAGAAAGTTGAGGGCCTTTTGAGTCCATTTCAGTGAAAAGCTGATGCAAACTGCAGGCTCTTGTACCTGCTGGCCCTGAATAAGTGTTCTGGCAGCTCCACACACAGGTAGAAACAATAGCCAGGGCTAGAGAAAGAAGGGTACAAAACTAGCTTGGAGAAGGGTTGAGATTTCTCTGCTGAGCACAAGAGAGGAGGAATGAATCCACAGTGCTTTCCTGATGAGGGCCAGCGTGTGCCTCTGGTTCTGCAGGGGCATCTGTCATTCTTGCCACGACTTTAGCCTGGGAGCCAGGTGGGTGCTCATACAGTGAACAGTACTCTCAGTTCCTCCCTCTGCTCCCTAGGATTGGGACCCCTCTTCTTCCTCTAATAACCCACCCCCTTTTTCCTAACTTTTCCTGCAGATATCAGCATTGAAACCTGCTGCAAGTATCTCCTGTTGCAGGGCCCTAGAGTCAGCCCTCTACCTTTCTGGGTAAAAATCAAGCGTAATAGATCTGGATAGTATTTGAGCCAGTGCTCTGGGAGGTGAGCTGTGTGAGCTTGTATGTGGGGAGGGGTTAGGAAGGAGGATGGGACTTGGGGAGCAGGCAAGAGTCTGCTGAATTGGGCTGCAGTGTGGGAGCACGGAGCTGTTGTTGCACTGGGTGTATGTGTTGGATAGCAGGGTCCCTTCCTCTACTCACTGCCTCCACCTATCTGCAGGATCCAGGGCATGAGTAGTGACTGGGAGGTGGCAGAAAGCTCCTAGCAGAGAGATAAACAAGGGGAAGAGAGGCTGGGTTGTGCCTGCACCACAGTCCTTTGTAATGCCTCAGGCCTGGCACGCTCAGCAGAGCTGAGCACCTGGCTCTGCCAAAGCTATCTCTGCAAACAATCCATCAAACACACCCCTTCCCTCCTTCCAGCACGAGGGCACAGAAGTCCATTCATCAGGGACACCGGGGCAGGATGACAGGCCAAAATGTATGGCGTGATGACAAGAGCTGTGCATGCAGCAGAGGAAATGCCCTGTGGGATGTGCAGACGGTGTGTGGCTGTGGGCAGCAGAGCTGAGTTGGGCTGTGCCCCTGCAGCTGTCCTGCTGAGGGCAGCCGCTCCTTGAGGAACGTGAGCTTTGGGTGTGCTATGCCTCAGCATCACCCTGTCGTAACAGAGGTGGAGCAGAGAGATGAGGTGGCCTGGGCCACCTGGACTGTGCTGCTCAGAGCACTGACATCCCCTGCTGCCTCCCCTTGTCTGTCAGAACTGGAGAAGCTGGTGGGAGAGCAATCCACATCCTTGTGTGAGGAGTCAGATTGGACCCTGGTAGCAATAATGGCTGCTTCAATGTGGATACGCGGCCAGCTTCTGACCATCTGGCACAGTCTGAATGGGACCTAGCTGGAAACGCCTCTGCCAAGCCACAGTTAGGAGGGAGCTGAGCTTCTCAAAAGAAAGGGGGCTTTGCCCCACGAGGGCCTGGGGCAGAGATACCTGGTCAGGGTTGTAGACCTGGGGCCGTATATTGCTTCCCGTGGCAGCTAAGCCCCCTCCAGGACTGGTGCTCAGTCCCCTGTCACTTTGGGGGAGGGCTGTGCTAGAAAATATTGTGCTTTAAATAATTTTTTTTCCTCCAGACCCTGGTGCTGAGATACTGAGAAAAAGGGGCCAAACACTGATTTCTGATATGGATGTGGAAGGGCACTCTGCCTTGTCTCTTGTTAGCAGTACAAGAGCAAGCTTTTATTTTGGAAGAAGTTCTAATGCCTAATTTCCTGACAGCTGATGACAATTTGTCCTTCTGAGATAAGTACCAGGTCCTACAAATAATACCTCCCAGTCCTGCTCAGCACACACAGCCTATTGCTCCCAGGGCCTCAGTGTTTCTGGAACTTAGGCCCTAGACATACGCCTCTTCTCTGGCCCCAGAGATGGGTGTTGTGTCTCCTCCTCGGCCCTCAGGATGCAGTCGAAGCTGCCTTGCCCCTTCGTCCATGGCTGCAAGCGCTTCCGTAGCGCTCCCCGCCAAGGGGACCCTCTCTTGGCTTTCGGCCCCCCCCCCGCGCCCCTCTTTCGGGGGTCCCTCCGCCCCTCCCCTGGGCCCCGCGCCCCGCCTTGGCCCCGCGCTGCCACCCGCGGGCCGGCAGGGGGCGCCGCGGAGCGGCTCTTTGTGGCGCCGCGGCGGCGGCGCTGGCGGCGGGGCCGTTCCCAGCCGCGCTGCCTCCCCCGTCCGTAGCCGCGCCGGGCGCGGGGCATGGCCAGACTCACCGAGGGCGAGGCGAGGAGGCAGCCGCCGCCGCTCCCGCCAGCGCCGCAGCCGCCGCGCCGAGCCTCCCCCATGAGCAGCAGCGGCGGCGCGGAGCCCCCCGCGCAGCCCGACAGCATGAAGGACCTGGATGCCATCAAGCTCTTCGTGGGGCAGATTCCGCGCAACCTGGAGGAAAAGGACCTCAAGCCGCTCTTCGAGCAGTTCGGCAAGATCTACGAGCTCACCGTGCTTAAGGACCGCTACACCGGCATGCACAAGGGTGAGCCCGGCCCCGCACGGCACGGCCCGCTCCCCGGGGCGCGCACAAAGGGCGGCGGGTCCCACCGGCCCCCGCCCGCCCTCGGGTCGGTTCACGCGTGACCCACCGCGGCGTGCTGCCTCTGCTCCCCCCCCGCCCCCCTTCCCCCTGATCCGCTGCCCGGGAAAGGGTCTGCATTCCCGGCGCCCACGGGCGGGGGTCGGCACCGGGGCCCGGGTACGATTCGGCATCCTGGCGCCGGGGCCCAGCGGAGCCCGGCGGTGCCCGCGCAGCCCTCCTGCCCCGGTCCCGGCACCCCGCTGGTAGCCCGGGGCCTGGCGCCGGTCGCGCCGGTGCGTGGGGTGCTGTGACAAAGGCGCCGATGTGCGGAGTGGGGCAGACTGAGGATGCTGCAGGTCGCAGCAGCTGGGGCTGAAACGGGAGCCCTCGGTGAGCGGCCAGCCGTCCTCCCGGTGGGCTCAGACCTCCTCCCAGGCAGGAATACGGCGCTACGGTTTTAAAATCCGCGTAACAAAGAATATCGGCCGCAAATCTGCTGTTGCCAGTGGCATTTGGGATAGAGAGGGGCCTTCTTGATGACAGATTGGGGTAGATGAGGGGGCTTTCTTCGCTGAAAGACCTTTAGTGTGTGCTAAAAAGTTCGAGGAGGCTTGTTTAGCTGCACTTATTGTTGTATTTGAAAGCTGTATTTTGAAAAGCTGTCGCGTTCTGGATGTGGAGCGGCTCCTGCTCACCCCCAGCAGGTGTTTGGGATCTTGTGATCACCACAGCTCCAGCCGTGAATGGGAATTCACGGAGCCCATTTGCTGTGAGATCTGAGAGAGTGATCGCAGCATCGTTCCCTGGCACACGTAGAGCAAGCCTGCGGGGAACCTTCAGTAAGTGCCTTGAAAGCTGTCAGTGCTCAGGCTGGGCCTCTGTGCCCTAAAACGCTTCGTGATGGGGTCATGTGTTGGTGCACGCTGGAGGGAGTATAGGTTGCATTCAGTCCTGATGCCTCTGGTTTCAGATTTAGGAGGAAAGGTAAGAAAAACTATGAGTGCTGTGGCAGCTTGAACCATTCTAGACTGAATGGAGAGGGAAGGGGACAATAGAAAAATAAGTTTCTTTTCAAACAAAAGGCCAAATCTAACCCCAACACAAAAGGAAGACGCTTCCTCGTGGAGCCTGTGGGAGCTGGGCTGGCTTGAATGTAGCTGAAGAAGTATGTCTGGTTGGGACTTCAGAACCAAAATGCCATGTGCTTATGTGTCTGTGTGCAGGGGACTGACTCCAAACCTGCTACCATCTGACAGTGAGTTGCCAGGTTTCAAACCCAGTGAGAAGGAGAATGGGCCTGAGGCAAGAGGCAATTGCACTTTTCATTTCAGTTGACGTATTAAATATAGACTGTGTGGTCTGAGGTCAGGTTCCAGGCAGGAGACATATTCTAGGGATCTGCCACTTAGATATGGAAATTAGAGGGGGCAGCACTGGTATTAGCCAGATCTGTGTGACATTAACTTGCTGCTAAATGCAGGATTCCTGCAGCCAAAAAAAAATATCCCTTTGGTTTTGACATTTTTGAGCGGATGCAGGTGTTGGTCAGGGGTTGTTGGTGCTCTGTTCTGTCCAGAAAAGGCCGTAGAGATGTGTAGGTTCTTCTGGTGGCTATTGTACAGTCATTTCCACACATCTTCATTTTTCCCTGTGTCGTGTCGTCCCCCCCCCATTTTGTACTAAGTAAAAGATTAGGATTCCTTTCCTGGTGGCATGGGTTTACATGTAAACCCTCAACCTGGTTTGGGAATAGGCAATATACCTCTCAAAAGAAGTCATTCCTCCACAAGGATGTGGGGGGGGTTTAGCGTGCAGCAAAGAAATTAGACCCATAATCCAGCCAGCCCTGACCCAAGCCTTCCCCTCCCATCTTATCAGGTCTGGCTGCGGTGGCTTAGGCTCCAGGCAAGAAGGCCAGCCTGGCGAGGAGCTCCTGTTAGCATCAGCAGGCCTGGAGGGTGCCGGACCTGACTCAGAAGCCACAGCGGCCTGAAGCACTGCCACAGGAGCTGGCCAGGGCTTCACAGCCCCTGGTCAGGGGAAGGCTTCGGCAATACTGAAGCCATAATGTTTCTGGGGCAGTTGTAATAGCAGATTCAGTTTTCTCTCCCCATGTTCCCTGATCTGCAGCGAGATCCAATTGACAGCTGACATGCAGCTTCCATCTGCTTTTTCCCTTTCTTTCCCTAAATGGGGAGAAGCAGTTGTGTGAGAAGCCAGCGCTGCTGGTAAAGCCCAGAAGCTCCTCTTGCAATCCCTTGCAGCTTGACATGGAGCTGAGCTACTGCCTCTGCCCCCAGGGAGGAGGGAAGGGTGGAAAAGGCCGGCCAGGGGCAGGAGAGGGTGAGTTGGGCTGCAGAGTCTGAGAGCCCAAGAGCTAGCTAGGGCTGTTCTGTACAGGTGCTGAGAACTGATGAATTCACTGGAGGCAGAGGGGGATCTTACAGGCCTGCCAGAAACATGAGCACCATTATGAAATGGTTTTGTTAGTGCACAACTATTCATGTCTCAGCAACCTGACTACTGGTAGTTGATACTGTTTCAGCCTCCTAATACTGTTCACGAGGCAGTTTTTCTATTGATGTTAATCACAGATACATTTGCATGTTAATGGCAGTGTTTGTCTTAAAGCTAATATTTTCATGGGAAGAGGCATTTGAACAGGCTTTTGGAGGAGGAGACCGAGCAGGGAGAATCAAGAGGAAATTTTTGGCCTTGTGTTACAGGATTGGGCAGAAGGCAGTTCCTCCGCGAGTGTCAGCTGTGCACTCCCGCATGGGTTTCCTATCAGTACCCATGGTAGGGAAAGTGGAGAGATTCTGGAATGTGAGATACTATACTGAACTGCAGGGGGGTGGCAGGGACAGGAGCAGCTCTTTTGCAGGGTGTGTGGAGAAGCATACAGTGTGTAGACAGATGGGTGGCTTTTCCAAAGGGCAAGGAGGCAATAATGACCTCAGCCTAACTTGCCTCACTGGCAGCTGAGTTTTGACTCGGCTTCTGCAGGCTTGTAGATAAGCTCACCGCTTATTTATAATACAACTTATGATTTCTAATCACCTGGGCCTCCTGCAGATCGGGTCAGATTTTAATATTGGTTTGCTATGTCAATATAACAATCATAATCTAGACTCGAAAATCATACAAAAGAAGTCTTCGGAGAAAGCAGACAATGGTGGAGGTGTCCCTGGCCAGTGGCACTCACAGCTCTCACTGTCCAGCAGCAGCTCTGATCCAAGTTCCCCCATTTAGGACTTGTAACAGCTTGATTTTATAGACAGTGCTCTGGGTGCTGTTGTGCTTCCCCGTTCCATGACTGGATCATCAACAGCACCCTGGCTGGGTGCCTGGAACCTTCAAGGCCAGCACTTTTTAACACCCTGAGCGCTTTTTAACAGCATGTCCTACGTCTCAGCAGGCATAACTGACTTGGTGTTAGAAGTGCCCAAAGGGGCATGAGTCTGTTGACCTGAGTTTGCTGTTAACTAAAGCAGGAAATGCGGACGTGAGAAAACCTAGTGAGAGTGACTGGACCCTTTGCACCTCTGTGGACATCTCACTGTTGAGTGAATCCCTGGGTGACTCTGTCAGGCTCAAAGTTTTAGAAGCCTGAAGAACCTATGAGAGACATGGTAAGCAGGGTCCTATCACAGCATGGAAACCCTTCTTAGCTGGGAAAATGTGGCTTTCCTTGAGCCTCTGGTACTTCTGTATGCTTTTGGCACCTGGGCAAAGGCAGGGGGACAAGAGGAGGCTGTGGAAAATGCCTGGTGCTTCACTTGCTGCATCCTAAGGAGTAGCTGAAGAGTTAGTTTGCAAGAGAGAACGTCCCTTCAGGAAGGAAGATTCTTTTTCCCAAATATTTGTTTACACAGTTAGGCTTAGAGTGTACTGTTTCTGCAAAACCCCTTTCTGTATTTCTGACCAGGACTTTGCAAAGAGAATAGAATCGACTTCTGCATCTTACCTCCAAAACATCTGTCTATGGAGGACAGTAATCATGTTTTCCAAAGGACATAGGTGACCTCTTTAGCTCCTTCCTTTCCACAGCCAATACAGCCTCCCAAATTCCTGCCATTTGGGAAGCAGGAATGAGATGAAATGAATGAGCTGATAGTCCTGAAAGCTTAAAGACATGGAGAGCTCAGGGATGGAGAAGTGGACAAGGCTGTCCTGTGCCCATAGGCTTGCTTGTCCAGCCCAGACACAGCCTGTTGTTAGAGACTGCCCAAGTGCTGTTTATGCCTGTGTGAAAGGAGGGAGTACAAGCTGTCTCCTGGTGAACAAATGTCCACATCACTGAAAAGCAGGACAGCAGCAAGGATTGCCCTGGGAGTGAGGCAGGAGGTTTGAGTGAGGCATCTTCAGACTCCATAGCTGCAGGATGCTTCTGTCTCCAGAGGCTGCTACCTCTTGGTACAGATACCCAAGCACCTAAAAGATAAACAGCATTTTAGGCTGCCTTTTCTGTAGGGAAGAGAAGGACTGAAGGGCTCTAGGGAGAGGATTCATGGCACTTTTTGGATTGGTGCTGATGCATGTAGGTGTTGCTGGGCTTTACAAATCCCTGATCTGGCATGATGACAGTACCTTGCAAAATAACTCTCCCTGCGTGAGGAGTGTCTCTCCTTTATCCCCACTAAATGGTGCACCTCTGTCCAACCCTCATTTTATCCTTGTCCTACCATGGCCTGAGGTTTTTGAGCCTGCCGGTGTGTATTACCTCAGTTTTGATGTTCCTGAGCACTGGAATTGGGACTCAGGGAGTGGGTTTTAGTGCTCAGCAGGTAGCTTCATGCAGACTTATTCCTCTCCTATACTTAGTTTTCTTAGGTTTGATGGCTATTTCTCCTGAGGCAAGGATGGTGTCTTCATTGCACATGGACATGGTATCAATGTATTGAAGCTCTCGGTGGAATAAATTGCTTATTCCCATCTCCTGACTTGAAATTTTTGTGTGCTAAACCTGACCCTGATTATCTTAGAATGGGTCTTGTGTGACTTGCAAAGTAGCAGACTGGAGCAGCAGGTGGAATCGGGCAAGCATCTGCATTTGGGACTTTGGTGACCAGGCCTCCAAATCTGTTAGAAATAGGGTTTGGGCTTTCTGGCTATACAGGCGCTTTTGAGGCTTTTCCCGATGCTTGACGTCACAGCAGTTGGCAAGGGGAGAGCAATAGCAAAGGGGTGCTTTCCCCCCCGCCCCCAGTAGAGCTAGCTGCCTTTGCCATGAGAAGTGAAGGTTACCTGCATACTTCCTGGCCTCACTGCATTTGTTAAATTATCCAGTAATCCCACGTCTGGCCTTGCTGCAGCATTCTTGGTTCAAAACCTGGGCAATAAGGAGCTTTAATTACCTGTTAGGGATATCTAATACTTGTGTGCTGTTTGTGGAGGGTTGTTTTTCCCTAGCAAGAGCTGTGAGGACAGATGTGCTTTGCTTAGCTGCAGCAACTTATTGGATTTGGGATGGAAGAACAGCATAATCTTGTTGCCATGGGTCGGGATTGTCCTGAGCAACTGGCTTCCACGTGGCCTAAAAGCGTTGTGTACCATGGAGTCACTCTGAGGTGGAGGGGAGAGATCCTGACAGCCCCTGTCCTGCATCCACCTTTGCATCCATGGAGAGCTGAAGCAGCTTTGGAGTATCCCAAGCCAGGCACAAGAAGGTGTGGGCACAAGAACAGGCCTCTCTATTTGGGCCATAACAATGCATCTGCAGCCCCAGCACAACAATATGGACGTGGACATTAAGCAATAAGCTGAAGGGACGTGTCCTGTGTTTGCTTAGGATGTGAAATGCCACTGCAAATAGATGGGGGATGAGTGAGGGGGTCAGATGCATTCTAGCATTTGAGTCTCTTCTCCAGTGCTTTGCCCATCCTCATCTGAAACAACTCAAGTGACAGAGCTCCAGGCACTTCCCTGGGGAGATCATTCCACAGTCTAATAAATCTCTCTGCTAGGAAATGTTTCTTGATAACAAGCCAGTTTTTTCCTTTGCTTAGTTTCATTTGATTATTCTTAGCATCAGAGCACCCAAAGATGATCCCGCTTCTTCCTGGAGGGGCTACAATTCCTCCCCATCTTCCTTGGCTCCACCGTTAGGCTAAGATGTTGAGTCAAATCTTGACTAAGAATATCAGGATCTGGCCTTTTCTATGTGCTTCTTAAGTTGGCCCTTGCAGAATCCATTGTGCTTTGCTGTTCTCTGTATTTCCGTTGTCATGCATATGTGTATTTGTGTGTGTTTGTGCACATTGTATGGGTGTATGTATGGCACAGCTCCTTCTGTAGCTTTCCATGATTCTGTGAATCTGGATCGTGGAACTTTCATGTGAGCCTAAAATCCCAGTGCTTTTCCTCTTTCCTTGCTTTTTTTTTTTTTGTATCAGTAATCATACTGGTCCTTGCATCTCCTCTGATGCTTATGTTTTGGGCTGTTTCTCCCACAGGCAACGTTAGTTTGTGTTTTGCTCTCGTGTTGCCTCTCACCTTGTTTAACACCTGTTTCAAACCTAGCTGATTCACTGGGACCTTTTTCCATGACTAAACAGACCTTGGATGGGGCCTGCATGTCCTTTAACATTGGTTCTTTGTCTTTTTTCCCTGGAGTCTTTGACACATCCAAGTTATGTAACATTTGCACCTTTAATTAGCAAGCAAACGCACGCACGTGCGTGCACACCCACACGCCCCCCACCCCCCCCCCCCCGGTAAAATAGCGGGGTCTCGTACAAGGGCTGTCCTAGGCACTTCCTCTGTACCTGAGCAGAAACGTTGGGGTGGAGGTCTGCTGGAACGGGGCAGCATCTGTAGTTCTTGTACTTCAGTCACCTGCTGTTACCAAAGAGGAACGTTGTGTCAATGCGCCTCTGCAATTGCGTGTCTAACTTGACGCTTACTGTGTCCACTGCAGGTTGTGCGTTCCTCACGTACTGTGCCAGAGACTCTGCCATCAAAGCCCAGACAGCACTGCATGAACAGAAGACTTTGCCAGGGGTAAGTCCCAGTGAATTGTGCCTGGGGCTCGTGCCATGGGTAGGCGAATGGGAGATTGTCAGGGGAGGGAGTGAGAAGTGGCTCAGATTAATTTTCCTGTTTGTGAAAGAGAACTGTGGTTTGGGGGTTAGAACAGGGATGTGGGAGCCAAAGCACAGCGCTGCTTTTCACAGAGCTGCTGCTCTTTTCTCCACCTTGCCAAGACTGCCCCATATAACTCCAGCCAAGCCTATTTCTGTGCTGCCCTTTGGTCTCTGTGGTGTGACGTGACATCTTCAGCTGTCTGTCCCTGTCACCAGGGAGCCGTGGGCTTTGGGGTGAAGTGTGTGGGCCCAGCCTGCACAGTGGGCACGCTGGGAAGCTGACGGGAGACAAGACAAGGTGTCTTCCTCCAGGTGTGCAGAACTTCCTGGTGCATCCGCTCCTAGTCTGCTGTTGCCCTGCAGGGTGCCTGGACAATTTGTTGGGTGGCTCTGTGCAGGACCCAAAATGACTTCTAGTGCAGTGGCTGAGTTGGATCAGCTTCTCAGAAGAAAAAAATACACTTGCCACATCCCGTTGTTTGGAAGAGAAATGGATTATATAGGTGAGACCGAGACTGCTGAAATAGCTGTGATCTGTTCCTGGGTCCTACTCACTCCACAGCTGGTGTTGGGAGCAAAGTGCAGCGGGGATCGCAGGAGACCAGACGCTGTGGAACAGGTCTCTCCTCACAGGGAAGTCCTCTGCCTCCCTGGGTCCTGCTGGTGAGCTGAAAGGAGTTTTGAGTTGTTACCATTCCCATTTTGGTATGATTTGAGAGCTTTGGGCAATTCCCTTGCTGTGCTGAGGGGGTTGATCAAGCATGTTGGCAGGATTCATTTGGAGGTGAGTAGGCGGAGGAGTTGGGTACTTATAGACAGAAGCTCACAGGAGGCCCTGAGTGCTCAAGGCAACAGAATAATTAATGTAAACCAGGGGTCTCTGGAGAGGGGTTAGGAATTCTTAACCATAACATTTCCTTTTTAACCCATATAGGTCCAAATAGCTTCCCTCACCTCTCCCAGCTCCCTTCAAGACCTCCACACGCACACATCCTTCTCCATGTTTGTTTACCTGTGCTTCCTTTTTACATGGGCCTGTGTTGGCATTTGAGGGCTGTGAAATGCACGCAACTTAATTACCACTTAACAGGATCTTTGCTGTTTCAGGTTATCTCAGGGCAGCAAGGGGGAAGAGTGCAGATAACCAGGTGCTCAAATACTGTTTGAGTTAATTTTGTGTGAGGGGAAAAGGTCAGTCTTTCAGGCTAAAGCAGTGTAATTTTCTGTGTGTGTTGGTCCAGGGCAGAATTGACAGTCTGTAAGAACAACTCAAAGGATGGAGGAGCAGCAGTGATGAGTCACGGTACAGTGCTGTAACACAGCGGAGAAGACAGACATGTCTCTACGTAGTACCTGTAGAGGGGCTCTGAAAGGTTCTTCATGTGAGGCTCGGTGGATTCAAGGCAATCTCAGTTTTGCTGCAGTTCTACATCAGGAATTTGTTGCATGTTTCACTATGTTCTCTGCTGTTTGTGCTCTCAGTGGTTATAGAGTGCTGCATGGAGTAGTATTTAAAGCAGCAATTTATCTGTGATGTGGTGATCTAAAGGCTTTTTATGTTAGGGGAGGCGTAAGAAACTGCTTGGGAACAGTAAGAAGTCTGTGCTAGCTGAGTACTTTTGAACATGTTTGTCTGGAGACAGTTAATGAGCAATGTGGTGTAATTAAGCTTCAGGATTAAGATGAAAATGAGCTGTGCTGCATTTGGAGCTGTCTATTTTCAGGCTGGCAATACACTCCATCACATTTAGTTTATCTTTGGAAAGTCCCTCAATAACCAAGAAGGCAAGATTCTCTCTCTTTGGTCATTTTAGTGGTCTTTTAGAGATGGTTACTACCAGAATGGAACAAACTTCCATCCTGATGTGCATAGAGTTGGTCTTGACATGGGCTGGATGACCTGAGGTAGCTTTCAGCCCTTTTTTCTTAGCCTGGTTTGCTTGTGTCTGTACAGTATCACCCATTCCTCTGACCCATCTGAATACAGAAAATACAGCGGAAGTGAGTCACAGGCAGGAGTGCTAGGTAACTGATTGTTTCCTTATTTTGGGAAGAAGGCTGTGAAGTTTCGTCTCTGTACATTCATATCTAGCTCATCTTCTGATGAACTCCGTGGCAAAGCCTCTCACCAGAAATATAGTCAGGACCTTAGCACAGGACAGAGAGCAGAATGTACCGGACTACGCTGCTGGGATTTCAGTAAACTGGCTATAGCCTGGTAAACAAGTGATTTCTCGTTCATTTTAACCATTTGCTATCTCTTTATTGCACATAGCAAGAAGAAAGCTTAAGAGTGTATGACATCAGTGTAGGGTTACAGAAACTGTCATCTGAATGCATGACCAAGCATCAGCATGTTCAGAGACAGCAAGGGGTCAAACTAGCATAGAAAGGATCTTGTTGGTAATCCTACACTTGCCATTGTGTTGCAAAGCAACATAGATGCCACAAGTACTCGAGTACCTTCCTTGGTTTATGTCAATGCAGAGACCAGTGGTTGATCTCAACAGTTCATGAACCTGGATAGATACAAATGGCTTTCTGAGTCTAGACTGGGGATTTGGTAAGGACGGACTTATGGAAATGCAGCTGGAGCAGGAATTCTGGGTTCTCTTCCAAGTCTGTCACTGGGTAGGCTTGTGTGCACAGAAGTATTGCTTAGGCCCTCCAGATCTGATGCTAGCAATGTCAGCCCATCTAAGAATGCTGCCACATTGTTCCTGTAGGGCAATACCTGCAGTGTAGCTTTCCTGAGGATTTATATTTATATTATTTATATTTGTATTTTAGGTTTTCTGCATAAGTCAATAGGAATCACCATGGTGTCTATTTGCTTTTATGGCGTTTCTGGCAAGTTCTCCTTTTGGGAGATCAAAATTCTTGTTTATTTTTAAATTGAGGGCTGTTGGATGTATGGTAGCTAAATAGAATTTAAACTCAAAAAAGCTTATTTTTTGACAGTAAGGCTTAGCATCTTTTTTCAAAGGTAGACAGATTTTTGGCTTTCACCGCTTTTGTAAGGGCTAGTGTGCTCAGGGTTTAAAGCAAGAAGACTGTCAGCTGTATATTGTATTATCTAAAACACCTGTGTTGCCTTCAGAGCTGGTGAATTGTATCAGTGCAGTGTGGAAGTAACAAATGCATGAATCATCCTTTGGGGGAGGAAGGATGGAGCTTCCTAGAACAGAGAGGTAAAAGTGCATCCTCAGTGAATTAAGAGAAGTGTCTGATCACCCAGGCTTGCTAAGGAGCTTAAAAGGATGCCAGGTATCTATGCCCTCGCTGTTAGCTGGAGTAAGCAGGAAGAATCTGCTGCTGTGTGACTGTGTGGGCAGGAGCCTCTTTCCACACACTGTGGTACGGACAGCAACCTGTGAACCTCAGCGCAGCCTAAGGGCTGGCACGCAGCAAGGCAGGTTCGCCCGTCACCCTTGTCAGTACACGTGACAAGCGGGAAGCACATCGCACCTTGCTCGCAGCAATTCATGCTGTGCAGCATGTAGCCAGCACCAGCATCGTGGCCAGTTCACTGCCCAGCACCACCTCCTAGCCAGCCTGACACACTCCCGCTCCCTGCCCTTCACAGTACTTTCTGCATCCTGCACGTGCAGAGATGCTGGTTTGTGTTCCCTAGTTTTGCTCCCTGAGGACAGGCTGGGGAACTGCACAATTAAGTCTGACTCAGTCCCAATAAAGCAGTTTGATGGACTCCAAAGACTCAACAGAGATCTGCAGATCTGCCTGAGGAACAAAATAGAAACCAGCTCCCTTTGTGGCCTGAGTCCACAGGGCTGGGGGAAAGACACACAACCCATGGAGGCTGAACAGAGGCAAAGTCCTTGGGTCTGAAAAGCAGAGAGGCAGTCAGGGCCTTACACTTCTTCCTAAATCTGGTGTCCTCTTCAGCTGCCAGCCAGCCTAGCGGTGCAGTGTTTCACCTTCTCCGCGCTCCCTGGCACACTCCTCCCTGGCTCGGTGAAACGATATTATATCTCAATAACCCATGCCTTTGATTCGTGATTGTGCCTTCACTTTGCTGAGTTCTGAAAGGAATCGGAGAGGTTATTAATGACACGCAGTGATCACACACCAAGTTAAAGCCTCTTGCTAAGTGAAATTTGAGGGAAAAGCAGCCAGCTTTTCAATATTTCGCAGAAACGCTTTGTGTCTCTTTTCATTTGCAGCCAGACAGTTGCAAATTACATAAAATTGCTCCTGAAGAAGAAGAGGAAGAAGAATAGAGGGAGGAAGCAGAGGGGGGGAGGCTTAAAAAAGTAATTCTTCTGACAAGGTACAGTTACAGTTTTATTTCTATGCAGAACAAAGAAGGGCTTGCTGAAAGGTAGGCAAGTAAGTGGCAGAAATTGGTATTGATCCAAGCTGGGAATATGGGCAGTTTAAGAGCAGTGATGGGGGTACTGAAATGTGGCTGCATCAGGGGGAGAACTCATGGATGCAGTGACAGCTTGGGAACGCAGGGAAACAGGAATGGAAAATTACAGAGAGCAGCAGCATTAGAGCAGAGAAAGACTGGGAATGCACCAGGGGTTGAGATGCTGCAGCACTAAGATGGTTGGGCACAAGAATGAATGCAGAGACCCAGCAGAACCTGAGCAGAGGGCATCCCTTGTGGGCAGGCTGTCTCCTGTGCTGCCAGGAGCAAGGGCTCACCATGGGCCATCTGTCTGGATCCACAGCCCATGATGATGTAAGGGCACACAGGTGACTGGAGGGGTTTTGGTAGAGAGGTCAAAGCATCTAATTCTCCCCTCCCTTCTCTTTTGTACAAGTGCTGGTGTGAAGCCAGCCTGGACGAGTATTTCTGAAAGTTTCTTCATGTGAATGCTACAGGATATTGCAGCTGACAAAGCTGGGAGACATGCTGAGCAGTGGAGTAAGGGCCCTGATTGTTTGGCTGGGGGCTTAAGCTGGACTCTGATCATTAATCTTTCAGGTGGCCTCTGCAGTTTGAACCTTTGGACAGGGCAGGGTGGAGAAGTTTTTCCTGTGTCCATCCTGCAGGTTTGGTAGACAGTATCAGCAAATTCATGAGAGCCATGCAACATTATCAGTAGAAGGTAGCAATACAGAGAGCATGTCAAGGCTCTCATTTAAATGGCAGCACCAGGATATGAAGGTGCTGGGTTAAAGCAGCCCATGGGCAAAGAGCAACGGAAGTGTCTGTTCACTGCAGAGAGAATTGCAAATGCTTATGCTGGCGGGGGTTTGGCTTAAGGGGGCTGAGAACTACCAGTGAGGCAAGGCAGAGCAGCCCTACAAGGTACATACCTTGAAGAGGCAGGGGGAGAGCAAGCTGCCAAGGCAAACATTGGCTCCTGCTGCCTGTGTAATTGGAAGGATAATGAAATTAAAGATCAGCACCCATTCCCACTTGCTGACCAAATGCACACATGCAGGCTCTGTCCTGTACACAAGGGGCCTCCCTTTCTCCCTAGAAATTGCTGCCCTTTGCACAACCTGGCACTCACATCTCCTTGTAGCACAGAGCTTAGACTTTTGTCTCCCAGAGCTGGCATGTTTCCTGGTGAGCTCACCTGTGAACACACACACGTACCCGCACACCAACCCACACAGACCTTCATCTTTGCAAAGGCACCCACGCTCCTGAGCATGACTGCATTCCCATCTTCCCAGGGTCATATGGGATGTGTGCATACACACAAAAGGGTGTGTGAATATGGATATAGAATCACAAAATAAGTCATGTTGGAAGAGACTTCTGGGGTCTCTGGTCAGACCCCACTCAAAGCAGGGCTAACTATATCAGATCACTGAGGACCTTCTCCATTCTGAATTTTGAATATCTCCAGGGAGATCCTGCAATTGCTCAGGGCCTCTCTTCCAGCCCGCGGGTACCTCCAAAGTGAAATAGTTTCTAATATCAGCCATAACTTTTGTTGTTCAGCCCAGAGAAGGAATGGCTCAGGGGGTTCTCATGGTGGCACTGGGACTTGGGCCTGCTTTCAGTGGGTTTTCCATGAGCACGTTGTTATTGCAGGAGGTTTTGCACCCCTTGGACCATTAACGGTTGCCATGGGAACTGGTGCACTCAGCCTGCGTGCAGCAGCTGATGCGGAGGGTCCCTGCTGCCGTCTGCTTGGCCCCGTCCGCTGCCACCAAAGTGTGTTAAATTAGCAGCAACCTCTTTCCCCAGCTGCTGTAATTAACCTGCCGTGGGGGGAGAAGAGGTGGGAGCATGGCTGCGTTGAGGAACTGCCAGTACCCCTGGCTGTCAGGCCCAGACCGACCGCAGTGTGTTAACCTTCAGCACATCCATGAGAGGCCTGTGCGAGCTCTCTGCAGACCTGGCTGTGTCTGTCAGCTCAGGCTTCCTGTGGCCCTCACTCTGCCCTTTGCAAGTTTGATGAGGTCCTTGGAGGCTCCCACTTGTGCATGGAGAAGCACCTGAGCACGTTCACTGGATCAGCAGGGTCAGTGGTGCTGTGCCAGTGAGCACAGGGAAAGATGTGTTGGATGTCTTCTCCAAACAGCTGGACAGAAAGATCAAAGCCAGGTGAGTGTGGCAGCGCTCCCAGCTTTCCCCTCTGCCACTGTCTTGCACTTGCTCAGAGTAATTTGGTGACCCATCCCATAGCATGTTATGCTTGCTTTTTGTAGGCCTGCTAAGCACTTTCCACCTCACTTTGAGCTGCGAGTGGCTCCTGCGATTAGGGCCTCCTTGGGCAAGCCAAGGACAGCAAGACCCTGTCTCTGCTGAAGCAAGATCCTGCAGCTGACGCAGGTCTATGGATCTGAGTACCAAGCTGTGCCTGGGTCCTCAGGCCTGTGGCTTTCTGGTGGCCAGAATGATCTCTTGTGGTCTTGACGAACTTGCTAGAGGAGCTTTTGGGGCTTTCGGTTCCTTCAGCTTTGTCTTGCAAGAGTGGGGAGGAGGGGAGGAGCAGGAGGAAGTTTGGGGCCAAATACTACTCTTCTTTCCACTGCTGAAAAGCCCCCTTGAAACCAGAAAGATACTCACCTGAATTTGGCCCAGAATTTTTCTTCCTCTTGCCTCTGGGGGAAACTTGTTGTTCTAACACCTGTAGAAAAGGATTTGAGAAAGTTGGCACTTTCCGTTTCTCACCTAAAAGCTCCTTTGACCTTCAGTGGCACTAATCACAAGTGACAAAAAGAGATCAGGGCAACAGGGAAGATTGTCTAATGTCCTCCTTGATGCACTGCCCTGTGGTGCACTGAAACATCAAGGAAGGAGCCCCATGAGGACAGGTTGACCATGGACTCCTGAGGACCACACTTAAATGTGTCTGCCAAACAGTCACATACACGATAGGGGCTGTAATTGCTATGGTGGGCTGGCCTCCCTGCTGTTGTCTGATGTTAAAGCACAGTAATGGTGCTGTCACTTCCATAGAGATACCAGGGAGATCCAAAGGCTTTCTGAGGCCTGGCAGTAAGTTGCTTGCCTTCCTCCCCAAGCAGCACTAGCTACAGTGGGGACAAGTATGTCTGACACTGTTAAGGGAGAAGGAACACAGCGCAGTAGAGAATCCAAGAGGCAAAGCAGCCAGTCCATGTGTATTGTAGCCCGCACGCCGCTCGAATGTCTGCTCGCTGATTCCTGCATGCACTCAGCTTCGATGGGGAATGGGGGGGATAACTTTCCTGCTCTGCCTGATTTGCCCTTTGTGCTGGGGATAGGGAAAATACTTCCCAAAGAAACTTGTGAGAGGAGTTGGAGTTCGAGTCTTGTTGGTAACACAAAGCATTTGGGTGAAGTCCTCCAACAATCTTCCTTGCTCATGCAAAAAGAGATGGCCTTAGGCATAAAGGCAGGAGCTGTGTGGTTTGGACTCTGGACTTCACATCCTGCTTCTGCCACAGACTTCTTGCATGATCTTCATCGTCACATGCCTTGATTCTTCCACCTGGAACACAGTACTCAATTATCCTTGTCTCCTTCAGAATGGGATTGGATGGAGTGAATTCATGAGGAGCCTTTAGAGCTATGCTGGAATGGTGCTTGGTGCTAATGTTGCTCAGTGAGACAACTCCCCTTTCTCAGGGAAGGATGGTTCTTTTGGATTGGACCAAGGTACACTGAGACATCAATGGAAAGATGCAAGCAGGAGCCTCGAGCACTGAGACTGGCACCAATCTATCACTGCTTGCATTCCCAACCAGAAACAGAATCCAGATGAGCAAATCAGCAGTTAGATTTGTGCTCTGCACAGCTAGAAGTGGTTGTGATCATTCAGGCAGGGCATTTTTAACTGGCCAGAAGAGGACTAGCCCGTAAGTTGCAAAGCCTTAAGAGCCCAGGACCTAATTCTGCCAATGGCCTTGGATGCCTTTTGGTTCCTGATGTCCCAGAGGAGCCAGCCTGCATTGTGTTTCATGCTCTCTGCCTCTGACCCACTTAACACTATGAGGTTCCCCTGCATTGCACCTGAGGGGCTATTTTACATCACTTACTTACTCCTAATTAATACAGAGGCTCGCCCTGTCATCCCATGGGGCTTTCTCCCTCTATCCAGCTTTTGCAGTTTGAATGCTGAGGAAGCAAGAGCTAGGGGTCACTGCTCCTCCTTGGAGAACACGGCTACCAGGTTGCTGAGATGACAGCTCATGCTGGGCATTACTGTAAATGTGGGGAGCTAGTTCACCTCCAGAAGGGCTTTTTTGGGGTGTGGTGAGAGAAATGGTGCATTTTGGCCTTGGTGAAACCAATAGCAAAGCTTTCTCTGATTTTAGAAGGCCAGGAATTTTCCTTAGATCCTCGATCCCAAGGGTGGGGGAGCAGTTCCTTGAAAGTAGGGAGGAAACCCAAACAGAGCACAGCTCCCTGTTTCTCTGTGCTGACCAGATGCTGGGGATGGGGTGGGATGTAATCTGGATGCTCACCAGCAAGGCCTCACACCCCTGCCTTGTTCCCTAGAAACCTCGAGGCTCCTCTGGGCTGTGGTGACTCTCTTATCACCGGGTATCTCCTCGCTGCTCCCTAAGGGGCTACACAGGAAATGTGGCTGCTGTGCTTTGTAGCGTGTAACTGTGCGTGTAGCTCCGGTGGTCAGTATAGCTTTGTACCCCCGTAAGGTTGACCAGTTGTTTCCCACCAGTAACCTCAAAGAAAGCAAGCTAACAAAGGCTGCGTACTCGTGAGAAGGAGAGCGATGCAGACAGAGAAACGTTGTCTGTGAGAGCTGGGGGGGTAAACATGGCTGTGTTTGGAAAGGGAAGGTGTGCATCCAGCCAGGAGGACAAATGTGAGGGAGAAGCTGAAGGGGGGCAGTGGGAGCTGTGCTGCCCATCTGCTGTCCATTGCTGCGTGTGACTCCAGGTTTCTTGAGTCCAGCGGGTCATGGAGCTGACAGCTCTTAGTCTGTCATTAGCAGCGGGTTGGAGGGACCATGAAGTGTGGGGGTGGGGGACATTTGGCCCATGGCGTGGCCTGACAGCATGTGCTAAAAATGTTTATGTGGTATTCTTCAGAAATGAAGAATAATAACGCTCAGCTAAATAATTTAATGAGGACAATGAAGCTCAGCTAGTGAGGCAGGTGCAGGCTCATAAATCATTTGCTCAAGTTCTCCATGCCTCATGTGTGTTAACATATGTTTGTGTTCTTGTGTGGTAAAGGCATGCGTGTCTGTGCATGTGCATCTACTTGGCACTTGGAATTTAAGGCACGAATGTCCTGACTGTTGGATTCTGGGCCCAGCTGGGCACGTACAAATACAGCTTTCTTGGTCAGGTGTGTTCTCTGATTACTGTGCAGCTTGAGATGATGACTGGAGGCCAGAAGAATTTGTACTTCCAGAGTTTGATGTGCAAGCCCTGCTGACCGGTTAACTCACTCTCCCTCAAATGGAAGGGGTAAAGCTTGACCATCCTTCCTGTGCGTTGAGTTCCTGTAGGGAACAGAGCTCTTTGTCTGAGACCTGTATACAAAGTTTAGGACCCGACAGGAACGCTTCTCGAGGCCTTGTGTCCTGTGTTGTTGAGTTAAAAAAGCAACTGTGGACTCCCTTTGCATTTGTAGGCTCACACCTCTGCTTGAGAGGCCTTTGATATTTTGTTCATTTTTAATAGCGACATGGGACTTAGAAGGACTGAAGTGGTGGTGTCCTGTTTGTGGAAGCCTCTGAGTGTCCAGTTCTCTGCGAGGAGGACCGTGCCTGCCTCTGCCTCCATTGGGAGACCTCCTGTATCAGGAAACAGCAGGCAGAGAATCCTCTTGTTCTTCTCTAAGCCTCACCTCTGGACAAATTTCTTGTATCTTATTTTCTCCTCTTTACCCACATCTTCCAGAGCAGATGAAGACCAGCCCTCAGTTTGGTGAGTGTCTCAGTCACTGGAGCTGGTAAGGTCTCTGGAAATGGGCAGTGCCTTGGCCAAGGGCTTGGTCTGACATTGGCCCAGGTGCGTCTTCCTGCGCCCTGCCAAGGTGCTGTGCCAAGCAGGCAAGAGAGAAGCTGTGGCCACAGAGCAGCCCACTTGCTTGATCTCACCCTAGGCAGCCCCGCTTCCTTTTGTTGCCGCAGTCAGACACTGCTGCCGCTTGCACCGGTGCTAACCCGTGTCGCTGTGCTGGCATCGGCGCTGGCACCTCTGCCACCAGTGCTGTCTTGCAGGCATCGTGCCGTGGCCCTGCTGTGGGCATGTTGCCCTGCTTGTGGGTGTGTGACCCTGTGGGGTGCACTTCCCCATGGTGGGCAGGTTCAGTCATGGCTCGCTGTCCCGGGAACAGGCCCTGCGGTCCACCCTCGCTACGCAGCAGGCCCTGGGATGGAGGGAAGGAAAGGGGTGGACAGATGGGTAGAGGAAGCCCCCTCCCCAGAGATCATATCAAAATGTCTCTTTTGTGCAAAGCAGAGGGAATGCCCCCAAGAGCTCGTTTCCATGGCAACCACAAATGTCAGGTTCCATGTGGTGAATAACCGTTTCCATGACAACACCTCCTTTACCCTAGGTGCTGGGAGCTGGAGTGACAGCCCTGTTGGGGGAGGGGATGGGGAGATGTCCTCAGGTACTTAACCCCCTCTCTCACCTCCCCCCATCCTTTCCAACTCCTCGCTCCAAGCCCTCAGCCCCAGCATCCCTGGCTGGGTTCGCGTTCTACACGGGAGTGTGATGCTCTTGGCTTCCGCGGCATCCCTTCCTCCCTCCCTTCCCCCAAATGTATTTGCTCCTCGTAGAAGCTGAGATCCGAGTCTGTCCCTCCATCTCCCTCCCCATCTGTTTAGCTTAATCCTGGTTTTGCATCCTGGGTAGGAACAAAGCTATTTCTCAGTGCTGTGAGAGCAGTGGGGAGTGAGGTTTCCAGCTGCCCCTCTTGGCTCCACACCGAGCCCTCTCTTCGGAGCACACATCTGGGCTGCCTGCCCTCTCCCACCTCGCCTGCTGCCGAAACGCCCCCAGCCTTGGCTTGCACAGGCATATTGCCAGAGGCTGTGAGCAGTGATAGGAGCCACTGCATCTCCGCGAGGAGATCTGAGGCTTTCTGGAGCAGTATCTGACCACATCCTTCTGAACCCCTGCCCCACAGCCCACTCAGCTCACGGGCTGAAAGAGATGCCTGGTCCTTGCCAGCTCGTGAGGGGAGGTGGCAGCCCAGAGGCAAGTGCCAGTGCTGCACATGCTGGAGCCACGTGGCAGCAGAGTGGGATGTTAGGAGCTCTGCGGACCCATGCAGCTGATAGAGAGTGGGAAAGGGACCCTCAGCCTTTCCCTCTCCCCCAAATGACACAGCAAGATGGAGATGGAGATGGCACTGCTGCCTACTGAGGTGCAGCGTGGCAGCAGCTTGGCCTTCCTTTGGGGAGCTGCCAGCCAGTCTCTGGCTCTGCCAAGCAGCCCCATGTCACTGCTTGAGGCAGGGCTGGTCCCAGCTTCTGCTCATCCTGCCGGAGATCCACCAGTCGGTGGAAGTCAGCTTACAGCCCTCAGCTGCCACAAGCGCTCTCCTGTGCCCAGTGGTCAGGCTTCAGCAGCAGCGTGCTGTGCCACAGCAGCCTGTCAACCTTCTGGTTGGCACCTCTGTCCTGTGAACTGCAAAGTTACTTCACGAGTTCCCTCTAGCTGTTGTGAATGTGGGCTCTACCGCTATTTTCTGGCCAGTCTGGCTCAGCCACCACTTGGAGACTGAGAGCAGTCCACATTTTGCATGCTGGCTTCTAACCACATTTCAGTTGGTGACTTTTATGGCTCGATTTAATTTTCTGTTTTGTTGTTGTTGCTCTTTTTCCTGAGGGTGTTTCCTAAGAGAGGGGGCAGACTGTGCCTGGACCTGCAACTTGTGTGCAGGTCTTACCTGCAATATTCTGATTGTTTTTTATCCTGATTGTCACTGATTCAAGTCACCGTCAGCCTCTGTGAACGATGCTGAGAGACATGGAGTGAGGTGTGCTGTGAATGTGGAAATCTGCCTTGTACACCATTCCTCAGAGGACATTCTGGCTCAGTTGGATCCTGCTAGCTCGGGAGGGAGGCTACAGCTTGTCAGCTGCCTTTCCAGGCAGTATAGGACACGTGTTCCAGCAAAGAGTTTTGCCCGGCTTTGCAAATCAGACAGTTAAAACTGTGGGTTACTTAATGCCGCTGCTCCTGGGTAGCAGTGTTCTGTCTTATGTGGAGAGTCCCCGTATCATGGGAGCTAAGCTCCCCTTCAGGCTTGTTGCTTGTGGTTGGATTATTGCCGATGACGCTAATGGGTGCAAGAGAGGTAAACGGCTCTTCTCCACAAGCAAGCGAGTGGAGTTTTGTCACTTTCAATGGGAGCCTTTCCCTTGTGGATAGGAGATGTTGCTGGACAGCGGCACTGCCCTTCTTTAGAGCCACTCTGGTGCACAGAGCTCTGACTGCATGAGGGTTGGGGAAGGGGAACCGTAACATGCCTGCTTGCTGTGCTGCTCCTAGCCGAGTCCAGAGGCAGTCTTTCCTCCCTCGTGCAAGGAAAGTGGCTTGATTGGGTGAGGTGACCATGCATGCACCGAGTCAGGGCGGGCATAGGAAGAGCTTCCAAGTATAGTGTCACCTTAGGCCACCCTGCCCACTGTTCAAGCTCCAGTCTCATGATGATGAGCTGCTTCCTTGGAGTCCTTTCTTTGCCACTTGCGGTATCTGAGGAGGCAGAGGTTTATGCATAGTGGGCATTTGCAGGAGAGCTGTTCCCTGAGGCAAGCAGTTGAGCAGGGCAAAGCGCCAGGTTTACTTTTGAGAAGTCTGAAATCCGTGTGGTCCCTTCTCCAAGGGTTCTGGTTGCAATCATGATGTCTTGGTTCCCTTCTGCCACTCTGCTACTCTGCACAGCAGGCAGAAAGGGGCAACCTGGTGCCACTGCCATCAGCACCGTGTGCCAGGCAGATGGGCCAAACTCTAACCCTCTGCATTTCTCTTTCATTGCAGATGGCGCGCCCGATTCAAGTGAAACCTGCAGACAGCGAGAGCCGTGGAGGTAGTTGTCATCTCTCCTTGTTTCTCTTTTGGCGGCTTTGTGCTTGGGAGGGGGACCAAGCAAAGAGACAGGACCCTGACCTGGCCTTCCTCTCGCTGCAGTCTGTATGAAGGGGTGTTTGTGTGTGGCAGGGATTTGGGGGGACAGGAGAGGAGGCTAGGGATAGGCCTTCAGCTATGGGGAGCCTTCAGCTTGGCACAGCAGGCAGCTGAGAGCACCCAAGTCCTAAAGGTAATAATGTGGCTGCCCACTCCACTCTCTTTCCCAGCCTTTTGAGGGTACTGTTAGCCTGACAGTGTCTCGCCCAGGAGGTTACTGAAGCGGGCATGCACTTTGGTGTCTGCAGGGGTCCTGGAGGGTGTAAGTAGTTGGGAAGAGGTTTCTTCCTTCTTAGACCTGATCAGCCCAATAAAAGCCAGATCCCTGCAGCAGCACTGGCTTTTTAACCTGTTCAGCTCGCTGCTCTGCAGCTGACCCTCCTGCCTGCAGCTCACTCCTCTGCTTCCCCCATCGCTGTTGGACTGTCTCCATTTCCAGCCCCCATCACACTGTCAGGCCCCAAGTGCTGTTGCAGAAAATAGGATGTGATGGGGAAATAGTGTCTGAAGGGAAAGGATCCTGAGTTTAGGCCTGACATGGAGGTGCTGTCAGCCTGCAGGGGACCAGCTTGGATAGCTGGTCTACTCTGCAGCATATACCGCGTAGTTCAGAGCTGGAAGATTGGGAACAGGAGAATCTCTGTTAATTTAATGGGGAGTTCACAGCAGCTCAGATGCCTCCTCCAGGTGGAGATTTGCAACTCCAGCCCTTTCCAAATGTATGAACTCATTTTGCTGCTTTTCCTTGTCTTACGGATACATTTCTTTTCCTCTTCTTTCCATTCCTGCATCTGCTTCTCCATGCCTTGTGCTGCTGGCGCTGCCTCTGAAAGCCGTTTAGTAGTGAGGGGGAGAATTTATGTGAGACTGTTTGTCCTGTAGGGCAGCATATCCTGCATGCTTTGTTTAGATTTGGAAGGCTTTTGTTTTAAATTTTAAGGGGTCACTTCCAAGCAGTTTGTAGTAACTTTCAGTTATTGCACTGGCAGGAACATGAGACATATTTTATAATATTTTATATGAATGTGTGTATTTCTGGCTGTGTGATCCTCCTTTAAAAAAAAAAAAAGTGTATCTGTTTAAGTCAGATAATTTTTCTAAATAGAATCTGTGGTGCTTCATTATTACTTGAGGGATAAGACACCTGACTTTTAGAGAAGTCTGGGCATTTTTGTTCCTTGGGCTATACTGAGAAGCCCAGGCATGCCACCCATAGACATAGTCCTTTTGAAAAGAACTGTGGCTTAAGCTTTCAAAGAAACTAGTATGCCTAAACCACATAGGACTGGATTCATCTCACCTTACTTCAGCCCCTGGGTTCAGGGTTGAGTTTAAGGTCCTTGTCCAGGGTATAGATGGTAAAAAGAGAGCAGTGCCTTCAGGGTGATTCACTCTCTTACTCTTGACACCGATATTAGGAGTGGATGAACTGTGCTTTAGAGGTGCCTGCAGTGGGGACAGAGGAAGCTAACTGCTCCTTAACACCTCGTATTGCCTCAAGATGCAACCATTAGGTGGTCAATCCTTCCCCCACCACATTGATTTTAAAAAATTGCACCCCAGATTTCTAATTAATTCAGAAATTGTGCATTGTATCTGAGGTTATTCCTGATGAGTCTTTAAAAAAAAAAAAAAAGGCATAGGAAACTAGGAAAGCCTTTGCCAGTCATACCAATAATGCAACATCACAAAACCATTACATGTGCACACACTGGCACATCCCATGCACTCTCAGGCCATGAGACATGGCTGCATAGCAACCCTCACAGCCAACACAGAGACATAGGTAGATGTACCTAAAGATGACGCCCTATGTGTGCCCACTTGACACACACATTCATAGGCAAATGCGTGCATTGACCTTCACCAGTACCGTCCATGCAGTAAAACCAGACCAAACAGACAATTCAGGCTGTGAACAGACTGACCGCTACAGCTTCGTTTTCTTAACGGTTTGTGTCTCTTTGAGTGCCACTCCGGAATCTCTGGTGTTTAATACTAGGCTGAGGTTATTTCTGCAGTCCTTCTTTTGCTGGTGGGGTACTACTAGGGACTCTCTTCTATACACAGCCACCTAGTATCAGAACATATGTTGGGATTTAACATCTCTGATGCCTCAGCTCCTCTGTCAAATTGAGCTGAAATAGGCCAACAGGTTCAAAAACAGGATGTTGATGTGGAGGCAAGCTTTTGGTCAAGGCGCTGGACTCTGAAATCTCTAAGCTTAGGAAAAGTGCACCATAGAGATGACTGCCAGTGTCAGGGCATCAGCTCTGCTTCCCACGGAGAAGGTCATAGAAGAAAGCAGCCTTTGGATTCTGAACAGCTGCTTCCCTCCAGACCATGTGCCTAGCTTCCTTCCAGCTTCGTTGCAGAGCTCAGAAACGAGTAGCTCCTGCAGGATCCATGACAAACTGGATTTTTTTCCTGAGGCAGAAGCAGCATCAAGACAGCACCCTCTATTGCTTTTTCCAAAGGTTTCTGACGTGATGCTCCACTTGTCAGAGAAGTGGATGAGCAAGTTTGCAAACATGGGAAGAGCCATTCCCTATAGCAATAGCCCCACACTGGCAGGCGGTAAAAGATTTGGGGCAGGGCAGAACTGCTTGGACTGGGAATTTATCAAGGGAGCAGCTGCATGCGTCAGTGAGGCCCTGCTCTGTATTATCCTTGAAGAGAACCTCTTTTATCCTCTCTGGGGACTGACATCTCTCAAATTAAGCACCCTGAATTAAGTACGTGAAGTTAGGGCACCAGAATTTGTCTCCTGGTCTAAGAGATGCTAATTTTTTTGCCCAAGGGGCAGTTTTGGCTAAGCCCTGTAGGGGCTGCATGGGGATATCTGGATGCTCAGTGTTACTGCACCCTACAGAAGGAATTCACTAGTAAAAAGATGCTGCCTGCATTAGTTCAGAGGGGGACCTGTGATTCTGGCGCAGCCTTTGTCAGCTCTTTCTTCCTTTCCTTTCCGCCTCTGATGTGACCCTGGGAGTGCCAGGAGGAGGCAGAGGAGCTTGTCTGTGCTTCTTGTGAGACCTGGAGCACTCTGCTGCACTGATGTGATACGACAGCTAGCCCGAGCCCATTAGCACTGCCTTAGAGACAAGGAAGCTCTCTGCATAGCCAAGGAGATTTGCTGCGTCCCATCCACAGCCAACTGCTTGAGCGGGCTTCCTCCCTCTCCCTGATCCTTGCTGCTGACAGCTGCTGGCCAAATGACCTAAATCCACTGAGTTTAAAGAAGAGCAGTGTCCAGTGCTTGCGTGCTCTCCTCTCTCCCTCATGGCTGCAGCATTCAGCCTTAACTCCTCGCTTGTTCCCCTAGTATCTTCATCAGCGACCTGCTCTGCGCTGGCCCTCCTCCTGCTGCCTGGGTGACTGACTGTGCCCAGAGCATGTTTCCATGGGAACTCAACAGTCAGAGATCTGAGACAATTTTCCTGGTTGCTGGACAGCATGGGAAATTGCCAATCAGAGAGTGAAAAACAAGAGCTGGAGAGAAAGTGAAGGAAAAATGGCAGGAGGAGGGTGTGCTGTTAGAAGTGGGGGAGAGAAGATCTTCCAGCGCTGCACGAGTCCCTGCTGGGGAGCCAAAGGAGCCAGTGACCCACAGCAGTGGCTTGAGGATGCCAGCTGATTTGGGATCGACAATTTTAAGAGTGGTGACAGCAGACATCAGGTGAAAGGGCTTGCAGGGTTTTGACCCAGTTGTGGAGAAATGAGGCAGCTTGGTTATTGGTAGGGGAACACCCCTGTTTGGAAGCTGCCTGAAGTGAGAGGGCACTAGATCATGGGTTGGGCTCCAGCACATGGAGAGGGAGAGAGGTCTGCAGCAGAGGAAGCCCTTTCCCAAGTCCCCAGTTGCTGCAAAGAGGCATCCGAGGGGAACAAGCCTGGATCCTTTTCCTACGTGCAGTCTTGGGAACTGGGCTGCATGAAATGAAAACAACTGTGAAAAAAAAATCTTTCTCTTATGTTGTCAGTGACTTCACCCCCTTCTAATATTGGGTATTCAGAAAAGATTCAAAACCGATAGGTGTGTTTCTTTATATTTGCCTTTAGAGCTTGAATCCCTAACATATCACAGTTTTAACCTGTTCTGCATAGCCAGGAAGGCTGGCGTTTTTTTTTTTTTCCAAATTCAAAAAAGAAAAGCTGAACTTCCCCCACAAACACAGGACTTCCAAAACGTTCCATTAGTGAGCCATGTCAGACAACGGAAGACCTGCAGTAAGACTGCAAGAATGGAAACTAGCATCCACTGTTTCAATGGAACTTTCCCAAAGAAAAATGCTTTTGATCCAACAGAAATGGTATGAGGATGAAACCACAAGAATTACCCAGGAAATTTCAAAGCCTTCTGAAGGAGAAAACAACCAGTAACTCATAGTGTAATGTTGATTTGATTGCAAATTGCTTCCATTGCAAAGTTGTGGCCTCTTGCATCCGTTAGACTGTTGCCTGACGGAGACTTAAGTTTTGTGTGGCTGTGGTGGCCATCAGGTCTTTGCACTGTGAATTAGTCATCAGCCAAAACTGGAACCACTTACCTGACTCTCCACTGGTTACCCACTATTCTTCTGCAAAAACCTCACTTTATACAAAATCAGATCCAGAAGCAAAAGGTCAATGTTACGAAAGTAACATTACAGCCGTGTAGCTGTATGTTCCCCCACCTAGAGTTCCAGCTTTTTAAATTTCGAATATAACTGACTTTTCCAGTTGTCTTGACACCCTCCTGCCACCCTGACCCCAACAGCCAGACAGTTTCTCCCCTTTGTTGATGTGTTTTTTGAGGAACTCCTGCCGTGTTTGCAATCCAAAGGCTGCAGCGTGGTGCACATCTGAAATAAGGCCTGCTTGCAGCTGCAATATAGCTTCAGGGTAGAGGAAGGGAGAACATTGCAGAGCTCAAGCGTCCCCTCCCGTAGCCAAACTGGGATCACATATGGCATCAGGTGATGTTCATGGGAGCACAAAGGAGCTGCTCCTTTAGTTTCCATTCTCCTCTCTGCCTCCCAGTAAATATGTTCTTGACTACTCCCATTTTTTTTCCACTCTCCTTCCAGTCAGATTTTTCACCTTCTCTATGTGCTATTTTTTGGCTGGTTTGCCCACCAGCATTTCTGAGCTGACCCTTGGGTGGGGGCAGATACTGCCTTACTGCTAAGAAGGCAGCTGTACAGCACCGGGATTTTTAGCTCCTGTGGCTTGCCTGGGGATTACTGGGTATTGTCAGAGCACTAAATTTTGGATGGACTCAATCAGCTGAAATAGTGTCTCCAAAATGCAACCATTGTCGTGCAGGTGCAGGGAGAAACGTAGAAAGAGTTGCAAGGAAAATGGAAGGGAATGAAACTCCTGTAGGTTTAATTATCCAGGGAATCATGAAAATGGAGAAGCTGGGAAATTTAGCCTTTAAAAAATATGCAAGGCCATATATTTTGGCCACTTCCAGTGATATAAATCAGGAGTATCTGTTTGGGACTGGGTAAAAGCCTTAGATCCAGCACTTTTAACCCTTTATCTGTGATGGATCAAAGTAGCATCTGTGTTGCATGTACATCTAGTGCCTAGTGGAGAGCTGTGCCTGCATGAGCTTGTGCTTGGACTCTGTGGGGCGGTGCAGCCATACAAAGAGGCTCCGTGTGGCGTCTGCGTGGTGGAAGAGTGCATCTGTCTGCACATCCCTCTTGCTCACTGAGGAAGTTGGTTTCTGAAGGCACCTGCTGGGGCTGGGTCAATGTGCAAGCATGAGCCTATGTGTTTGTCCATTAATGTTGTGTGCATGCATTTGCTTTTCTGTGAGGGACCAATGGCACATGTAGATACTTCCTGTATGTGTTCCCGAGTGTGTCCGTACGTGGCTGAGCGGAGGGGAGGAGGCAGCTTGCTTGCTTATACCTGGGTGGGAACCATCCTCTAGGCCAAGGGGAGCAAGGAAGGGGTGGGGTGGGGGGGGCTTTGCCAGCAGTGTGAATGTGTAATGTGTCATCCATTCCTGCCATACATACACACCACCACCCCTGCAGCCTGCTCTGCTGCCGTAGCTCCAAGACCTGTTGTTTTTCAGGTCACTGCACTCTCAAACAGATAGCAGCTTCCTTGCTATTTTCCCTGACGTGCGTCACATTACATTGGTTTTGTTTGAAGCCAGCCCCTCTGATCCTGTCGCTAACAATAAGGAGTCCTCTCTCACTGCTCCTCCCAAGCCATATCCTGACATGTTCACTCCTATGGGTCATGTCTCCCCATGCATGTTTGGGGCAATGGGGAAGGGTTAACTCTGTAGCTGCCACAACTATCTCCTTCCAAAAATGGAGATTGGGCTGGCATTCAGGCTGGGATTTTAATGTGCTATTTTAATAGCTGTTCACAGCAATCTGTGGAGGATGTTGTCGCAACCACTGCTGTGTTTGTGCATGACTGGATGGCATCAGGCTGTGTGATGGGCCCCGTGTGTACTGGCGGGGGTAGAGACGGGGAGAAAGCACTGTGCACCTTTCTTCCCACCTCCACACTTGGCCATCTCAAAAACCCCATAATCCTCACTTCTCCCTTCTGATGGAGGAACTCAGAAGGACCCTGAACTCAAAGTCCTGGATGTGTTGGCCAGCCTTCCAGCCCCCTGCCAGTGTGACACGGGTACAGAATGCCCTTGGATTAGGGGCGAGTGGGGACTGTGGATCTGTTTGTTGGCCCCCACCCAAATGTCTTGCGTTTGGCTGATGGTGAGGCAAATTGGGATCCAGGATGCCAGGGTTTATTCCAGGCATTAGAGGACAGCTTGCTAGACACACTGGTTAGGCTGGGGTAGGAAAGGGCAAATTCAAGCTAAGGTGCTTGGTTACATAGCTGTGGAAACAGTGGTCTTGGAGAGAAGGAAAAGGAAACAGAAGCCTGGAATTTATTCACCCTGCCTGGGCTGGTCTGCTCTATTTCCTAAGGTACTTCTTGGACTTCACGTATTGTTCAATAAGGGTATAATTGCCCAGGCAGTTTTTCTTATTACCATTTGTGTTGGATCATTCAAAGGAAGGGGCTAATGAATAGAAGGAAATTATTAATCTTTTGTTTTCCTTTGGGGAGGGCAGGACAGGGGAAGCCACAGAAACCTTTGCAGGTGTGAGGAGCGTGGGAGGACCCTGCATACTCACCCCTGGAAGCATTTCAGCCAACAGCAAATCATTTCCATGCCAGGCATGTTTTCAACACTAGGCTGTTTTGTGCTTAAGTGTCCCTATCCTCCTGCTTTGGACTGTAAGCCTCATAGAAGGTTGATGTTTCTGTGTTTGCCCCTAGGGGACAGGAAGCTCTTTGTGGGCATGTTAAATAAGCAGCAGTCTGAGGATGACGTGCTCCGGCTCTTTGAACCATTTGGGGTCATTGATGAATGTACGGTGCTCCGTGGACCTGATGGTAACAGCAAAGGTGTGAACCCCTCTGTGTGTCGCGCCCTTTCTCCCTGCTTTTCAGGTAGCACTCACCTGCCTCACCACCTGTGTCTCCTTTCCCCTGGGGCACTTATTCCCCCCCTCATCTTTATGGGAACCCATGTCACAGCCAGATGTAGGGAGCAGGGCAGGAAGAGTCATCTGCTGTAAGGAAAGACTGGGGAAGATGGGCAGAGACTGAGGCGAAAGGAGGAGATGCAGAGCACGATGAGTAGCTGAGTTATCAGGATCACTAGTGAGCCTGTTGGCACAGTCTGGGTCTGCAATTTGAAATGTTTGTACCCACAATTAGGAGTGCACAGAGAATTTGGGGAAGAGGTAATCAGGGGCAAGGGTGGAGATGGTGACATCACCTATAGAGTGTATCATTGAAGTAACAATTTGAGACCCTTCTTGTTTTTCCAGGAGAGAGGACTTGGGATGAATCATCTTTTTTGTTCCCTGCTTTCTTGGGTTGGCTTTCCTTTGCCCTGCCTGAGATCCCGATATTGTCTCTTGTGTGATGATGGAAGGGGCACTTTCACAGCAGTCCTGTCACTGCAATCTCCTGTACTCTTTCTGTCCCTTTCCAGGCTGTGCTTTTGTAAAGTTCTCATCTCACACAGAGGCTCAGGCAGCAATCCACGCACTCCATGGCAGCCAGACAATGCCCGTGAGTATAAGGCCAGGGTACCTACCCTCTTGTCTTCCCATCACCCTGTTGAAGGGGCCTCCCCTCACTGTCCAAAACCACGACAGGTTCAACTGCAGTTTCCAGCTGGTGTGGTTCGAGGGGGGTGTGTGTGGGGGTGTGTGTGTGGGGGGGTGTCTGTGCATGCACGCGCACATCTGTGCTATTGTCTTTGGGAACCATCCTGTCTCCTGGGCTGGTGTGTGTATCTATGTATGTCTGTCTAGACTGGTAGTGACGGCACTTACAGCTATAAAGGTTAAATAAAAGAGAGCCAAGAACCAGGCCGTGAATTTGTCTTAGAGGCAGCTACTGAGAGCAGTGAGCAGGGTGCACGCTAACAATTAGCAACGTGAACAGTCAGGACTCCAGTGTCTGAGCACGCTCCCCGCCTTCTCTTATTCAGGCAGTAGAGGAGGCCTCTGGGGCAGGCTGGGTGTGGATGGGAATGTTTTGTGCATTGTGTGGGGTTGTGTAGCTGCAGCTGTGCCTTCTTGAGGAGCTGCAGTTGTGATCTCGTCTCTCACCATCTGTAACCTGGATTGGGGCACCTCGTGGGCAGGACAGCGCATTGCTGCAGCAGGGGTATTTCCACCTGCCAAGAACTGCTCTGCCTATCCAGCCAAGCTCATGATGGTGGAAAGAGGGTGCTTGTGGCTGACAATGTCCTGGGTGTTCCTGGCTGCACTATAACCTGGTGAATGCAACCAGGGATGTGTGCACCCACTTGTGCAGCTGTGCAAGGCCCAGGGTGTGAGGGGAAGGGTGGGAGAGGGAAGGGTTGGATGGACGGATGGATGGGGAAGGGCACAGCCTAGGTTCCAGGCAGCTCCAAGCACTTTCACGCCAATATTTGCTCTTCTGCTCCTCTTCCCACTCCTCTCTGCTGCCTGCTCTGCCCCACCTTGCCTGACTGCTGACTCTCTGGCTGTCCCACGGCTCTTCTCCCCTGCCTCCTCTCTCTGTCTCCTCTCTCTGTGCCTAGGGCGCCTCCTCCAGTCTAGTGGTGAAGTTTGCTGACACAGATAAGGAGAGGACCCTCCGTCGTATGCAGCAAATGGTGGGGCAGCTGGGGATATTCACTCCATCTCTCACCTTGCCGTTCAGCCCATACAGCGCCTATGCGCAGGCTGTGAGTATCACTCGTGTGTGTGTGTGGGGAAAGGCTGCCCTCTTGGCTATGGGGCAACACCATACCTGGGCTGGGAGACCACAAATGGGTCTCTGTAACAAATGTGTGAAAGCTTCCTGGCACCTGGGAGTTGTTCCTGGCTTCAGTTTATCCAGTCAGCAGCATAGTCTTTGTGCATTTCTGTCCTGGAAGGGGTGACAGGGGGAAAGCTGGGACCTTCTCAAAGTGAGTCTGGATTTCTCTGATGTGGTGTAGACTGGCGGAGGTGTCTGGGAACAGGTCAAGCATGACCCAGTGTCTTTCTGTCTTGTTTTGAGGACAGCTCAGAGCCATGATTCCTGGGTGATGTCTGCCAGACATGGCAGTCTGCCAACTTGTGAACTCTTCCTCTGGGTCTGTGGCACAAATGTGTCTCTCTCCTCTCTGTTTTTGGAGCACCATGAGAGCCCTGAGCCCAGCTTCATGTGTTTATTTCTCTGCTGAAGTTCTCAGGAGAGCCCTAATCCCCCCAGTGCTGTCCTGCTCCCAGGGTTTTCTCTTTTGGCTAGTGTGACTGTGGGGTTTGCAGGATGCTGGAGAGAGAGAAGCAGGTAGCAGAGGGTCGGAGGTGTTTTAGCAGTCTGGCCTCCTCTGGCAAGACTGGCTGTGCTTTGGATCTTAGTGAGAGAACCTCATTGCCTTGCAGTGATGGTGGTGATTGCCATTGATGTTTGAGGTGTGTCCCAAACTCAACACATCCCCGATCAGCTGTGGTGGAGCATCTTTTGGGTCTTCTTGGTGTCTGTCACTTTCGGGTCTCTGCTACTAAGTATAAAGCCCATGGAAGGAGGCTCAGAAATTGCTCAAGGGATGAGAGATGCTTCTGTCAAAGAACTAACTCAAAAGCAGATACTGTTACTGAAAGTAATTTTCAGGGGATGGGGGGGTGTGTGTGTGAGGGTGTGGAAATAAGCCTGTTCTCATATATGTTGACACCTCTTTCACCTCTGGCTTCAGTGGCTACTTGGTGTGTCTCCTTTGCATCTACATGACAGAGAAGGAACTGCTTGTCAGTTGTTGGCTGTTTCCTCTCAAAGAATCCCCTGAAACGGCCAATTAAGTGTGTGGCAAGAGCATGGAGTAGCAAAAGAAAAGAGGCAATACATATGAGACTCCATACTGTTGGGGAATTTTGGAACCAAATGTAGAATTTGTCCAATACAGCTTATTTGATTCTTCTTGTTTAATGAGGCTGAGAATAGCTATACCATTCCAAGCACCAACACTTCCAGCAGAAGAATGGTTTAGAGGGAACAACTCTTTCTGAACAGACAGCAGTATCTCTTACCAAGACCAATCCATCCCTGTAATCCACAAGACAGCTGTACCTGACGTCTAAGGTTATAGGTTAGCTCAGCTGTGGGTCAGCTATGAGATGATCATTCTGGTATATCTTCTGCTGCCACAGAGATGGTGCTAACTTGGGCATGATATGATGGTGAAGGAGGCAGGAATGGACCACACAGTGAGGTTATGATGGCAGAAAGTGTTTTATTAGCTTATGGTCCAGGATGTGTAAGGAAGGAGAGCAGTGGGACCTTCTAGACTTGGTCTTTAACTTCCCTCCAATCTTCAGAAACTCCTGCTGATGACAAGAAGCCAGTCAGGCCTAGGCTGTGCTCCTTGCTTATCTGCATCTTCTTTTTCCTCAGTTGTGTCTGTAAATTTGTTGCTTTGTCTCTGATTCTTCACTGTCCTTCCTGCTCTGTGACTTTATTTTGGCTTTCCCCTTGACTCAGGACTCAGCCTGTCTTCGACTGTTTCAGTTTTTTTCCTCCTTTTCCTTTCCACTGATTTTGGTTCTCCTTCTTTGTGAGGCACTGACCTCACACCTGATTGTTTCTTCTCTTGTGTCATCCCAGTCTTTGGTCTCCCTTCTCCCAGAGGAGAGATCCTAGCCAGTTCTCATATGCATACAGTGTCCTCATTAGAGGGAAAGGGTATCAACCCTTTGAAATGCCATCTAATATCTCTGGAAGTGGGGACAGAAGAGAGGGATTTCCTTGCTGAATCTCCTTACAGCACCTCCAAACATCCTGCCGTGGGCAGCTCTGGGGAGCTGGAACCTCTGGTAAGCTCAAGGGAATTCCAACATAGTTCATGCTTGCATGGTGCAGGGCTTGGAGCAGTTGATGCTGCACCCAAGGTTACGCACAGGCCCAGGAGATGCAGCTAACAATTATCATAGAATCACAGAATGGTTTGGGTTGGAAAGCATCTTAAAGATCATCCAGTTCCAACCCCCTGCCATGGGCAGGGACACCCTCCACTAGCCCAGGTTGCCCAAAGCCCCATCCAACCTGGCCTTGAACACTGCCAGGGAGCCAGGGGCAGCCACAGCTTCTCTGGGCAACCTGTGCCAGGGCCTCAGCACCCTCACAGGGAAGAATTTCTTCATAATATCTAAGCTAAATCTACCCCTTCAGTTTAAAGCCATTCCCCCTTGTCCCGTCACTCCCTGCCCTTGTCACCAGCCCCTCTCCAGCTTTCCTGTAGCCCCTGCAGGGACTGGAAGGGGCTCTAAGGTCTCCCTGAAGCCTTCTCTTCTCCAGGCTGAACAACCCCAACTCTCTCAGCCTGTCTCCATAGTGTGTGGTTGAATCGGACCGAGAGGAGTGAGTGCTGCTGGGGTGAACTGGTGCATCACAGGCACTGGTCACAATTTAATATGCCAACAACTTTCTCTCCCTGTCCCTATGGAATTTGCTGCCTCATAAAGCCAAAGCAGTCGCCCAGAGTCCCCAGCCTAGGAAGAAGTTTGCAGCCTGGGTTGTTTGGGGTTTTTTGTTGGATTTTGTGTTGGGTTTTTTTTTTTTTTCAGTTGGATGTTTTAAATTTATACTAATTGCATTTTTCTTTAAAGAACTATTTCAAATTAAACTTGAAATAATCACAAACTGTGTTAGGTCTAAAGTTATTATGATCCATTTAAATATACAAAATAAGATATTAAAATAGTCAAACGGTACATGTTAGGTGATACAGTTTGTAAGAAAAATTCTCATACTTCTCTGGGAAATATGACTGGCTTAAGCATCTGGAAGCAGTTTATTTCAGTGCTTAAACCAGATTTACATCCCAGGTGCCTCTTCTGCAAGTGAAAAATGAATATTTCCTTCATTTCAATTTATTCAAGTTGAATTCAGTGATTAGTTTAGGTGGAATCAGGGAGCTGATTGGGAGCTGAAAAAAAATTGTCTATCAATACAAAAGAGACCTGAAGTCTTAAAAAATCAGCCAGTGCAATTTACTAACTGCTTATAATGCTTGAATATGTCTTGTATTTCATAAATCAGTTCTAAACACAAAACAGTTTGTTCACACACACCTTTTCTTTCTGCTCTTATGGATATTATGGTAATTTTATTTAAGTAATGAAAACAATTTCAGAATGCTAGTCTGGTGCATGTGCAGTCGGCTGCAGGTCTTGTTCCAGCCAGAGCCTGGCACAGAACAGACCTTAATGAGAAAAAAGAAAATCAATATTCATCAAGTAAATAAGAAATGCATTGGTTCCTGCATTCTTAAATGGGGACAGTGTGAAGATAGGACTGGGAATATGTGCAGACTGCTTGCTACGGGGACCTTAGCAGAGGTTCGTGCTCTCAGAAGGCTGCATTTTGCTGTAATCCTGGCTCAGGGTGAGTGGTTCCCAGTAATGTGAGTGAGTCCTGCTTCAGGGGAATGACTCCAAAGACAATGTGGTGGCGAATGGATGAGATGATTTCAGGGCACTTGCTTTCTGGAGTCAAGCGGTAGTGAACCCCTTTGCTGTCAGTCAGTCTTGCCTGCCTGCAGAGACCCTGCTCTGCGGGGTGCCTGGGTGTCCCACCTCTGCCCCTATCCCAGCGCTGCCCTGCAGAGTCAGTTCCACCCCAGCTGCTTTGCTTGTGCCAGCTTATAGAGACAGCAGTGCCACAAAATGAGGCAATTCCTCTTCTTTTTATGCAACAGCAATAATAAGCTTCTGTGTGGAGGAACCTAAGAGAAGGTTTAGCTAGCTATGAACTTTTCACAGTTACCAGATTCTCCAGCCAAGACCCGGGACAAACTGGCCTACTGACTCAGCCAGTTGTGGATGAGGCAGGTTACTTGAGTGGTGTGTATTTATGTTGTAGAGCAGACAGTGGGATACGGTTGTAGTTAATGTAAGGAAGATTTGTGTTTTTCTTGGGTTTTGCCGTGTACCAACCCGCAGCTCATCTTGTGGAATTGTAGTTTCCAGAGAGCTGTGCCTGTGCCTCCCCCGCTCTCCTTGCTTGATGGAGGAGACAGTGCTTATAAAGGGGCTAGATAATTTTGCATCCAGATCTAAGCGTTCGTTGCCACTGCACTCTGAGCGCAGTCCGATTTAATCTTATGCTCCAGAGCACCGATGGTCAAATAGGACCAGAAGGATTTTTTTCTTCTTCCTCCTAACCCTCCTCCCAACCTCGTGTTTGTTTCACCCACCTTCCCTTCTTCCCTTCCTCCCTTTCTTTTTGCATTGTGCATCTCTGCCTAGTCAGGTGTGTTACGGGACCACAAGGAGCTGCCATCCCCCAGCCCCAGGGTGCAGGCCACTGCCAGAAGAAAGACAGAGCTCAGTGGATCATGGGGCAGACCTCAGACGGCGAAGCATGCCGTAAGAGCTGGGCCTGGACGGACACCTGGTTGTACAGCAGGGTGCATGTACCATAATGAGCTCTGCTTGTCTCCCAGCAGCATTGCTGAGGCTGGGCAAAACGAGACTGATTTGGACCCCATTCCTCAAGGCAAAGCTGGATTAATACCTGGGCCTGTCCCGGGAGAAGCGGCAGTGCTCAGAGAAGGGGCTGTGGCTGGCGGGAAATGGCGTTGCTGTGCCTGACAGAGCGGTAGGGCCTGTGGTGAGAGGGCGCTGCGGGAGCACACCGCTTTCCCTGCCCCTTTCCCCACTGCAGGAGCCCTCGGAGCAGCAAGGGCCCATCCCGATGGCTCGGCGCGTAGCTGAGTGAGCGAAGACCCCTCAGGGCTGCTGGCATGCGGAGAGGGTGAGGGTGGGTTGAGAGCTGCCCCGCTACGGCCCTGGCTTTGCGGGGGATGCCCGCCTAGCCGCGTTCGCTGCCTGCGGGGGAAACTCTCGCGGGCTTCCACGCGTGGCCTGGCCCGGGCTGCCGACTCGCCTCGGCAGGGGCAGCCCCTGCGTGAGTACGTGGCCGCAGGGAGCTCCAGGCCCGCCGCAGAGGCCTCGGGGCACGGAGACCGTCAGCCGGGCAGGGCGCGGGCCTTCAGACGACGGCGACGCTGCCGCCCGCCCCGGCAGGTCCCGCCGAGTCGCGGGAAGCTCCGGGGCGGCGGGGGCCCGGCGACCCCCAGTGGCGGCTGGGGGAGATGGCGAGGCCGCAGCTTCGGCCAGTCCCCGGCCACAGGCAAGCGGCGGGGGAAGGCGGAGGCCGAGCTGGCCTGCGCAGCCTCCCCGAGCTCCGCCCGCGGTGGGGCCGTGATGGCGGGAGGGGCGAGCCACCGAGCCGTACGTGGCTCTGAGGGGAGCGAGACCCCTGGGCACCGTGGGGCCCTGACTGCACGGTCCTGCTTTGCAGCTGATGCAGCAGCAGACGACGGTTCTCTCCACCTCCCATGGCAGCTACCTGAGCCCCGGCGTCGCCTTCTCCCCTTGCCACATCCAACAGATTGGTGCCGTCAGTCTCAACGGGCTGCCAGCCGCTCCTATCGCACCAACGTCAGGTGAGGGCCTGGTATGGGCCAGGATGCAGCAAGGCCTTCCCTAGCAATGAACCTCCTGCCCCGGTACCCAGCACAGTACTCAAACAGGTAAAACAGTTCCCACATCCCTCCGGGCTCCGCATCTGGATTGGGCCACTCTTTTGTAACAATGCATCCTCTGAGCACAGCAGTCCCTAGTTCTGCATAAATTTGTGCAACCTCCGTCGCCCTCACATGTTCAACACACATTCTCTTGCCCTACTGCTGCTGTTCTCTGCTGCAGTTTTTGATACAGTAAAGAAGGACCAGGTTCCCAGAATTGCACCTGACTCTAACAGTGCTATTATTCATTATCATCATCCCACAGTAATAATAGCAGCAATAATGCATATTGGGTTTGAACATCTGTCAAGAACAGAGCTGTGTCATGCTAGGTGCTGTACAAACCTGGATTAAAAATGTTATATCCCAAAGCTCTGACAGCAGCCAGGACTCACTGTGTGCTGCTCACACTTTTCTCACTAGTGCTGTCTCTAATTTTGTGAAGGCTCCAGCACTAGTCTGTCACCTCCAAGTGCCAACTAGAAGAGGTGATAGCTTCATACACAGCAGTCTTGCCAGGCGGGTGGAAGGAGAGAGAGTGGGCTTTGCAGGACCTTGACTCTCACAGGATGTTCTCTCTTCTTGCTCTGTAGGGCTACATTCACCGCCTCTCCTGGGAACAGCAGCCATGCCGGGACTGGTGACACCCATTTCAAATGGATTCACTGGAGTGGTGCCATTCCCAAATGGGCATCCAACCTTGGAAACAGTCTACACCAATGGCCTTGTGCCATACTCAGGTACAGAGAGCAGGAAAAAAAAAAAACCCAACCAACCCAACATCTAGAGACCTCAGGAACTGCAATTAGCTCCTCTTTTCTGGATTCCCCATACAGAACACTTTTTCTAGCTCCCTACCGGCCAGGCACTGAGACTCACTTGGCAGGGGGATGGGGGATGGGGGAGAGAGAGAGACAGAGAGGACACACGAATGAGTCCCTTTGCTGTGCTTCTGATTATGCTGTTCTCTGCAGCCCAGAGCCCTTCAGTAGCAGAGACTTTGCACCCAGCCTTCACAGGAGTTCAGCAGTATGCAGGTACCAGCTTCCCTTGTCTCCCTCAGGCCCTTGTGTGGCTGGCCAGATCCTCAGGTAAACAGTTTGTTCTGTCTCCTTGGAATACAGCTGTGTATCCAACCACCACCATCACCCCCATTGCTCAGAGCATCCCTCAGCCACCTCCCATCCTGCAGCAGCAGCAACGAGAAGGTGAGGATCAGGGTGGGAATGTGTGTGTCCGGGGGGGGGCAGCGCGGTGGAATTTGTGTAGCTTGTCTTCTGCACCACAGAACCAATGGAGAGGAGACAGCACTGCTCTTTGTCCACTGTAATCTTTAATATTGGAGCTGGGTTACGGAACCAACCATGTTGCTGCAGTGAGTGGACTGGAAGGGGTCAGAGGATGCTTGTCATGCAAACTTTCTGAGCTCATCCCTGGCCAGATGCTGCCAAGTACAAAGGGGACAGCAAGCACTGGAACACCAAGGATGTAGAGTCAGCACTTTGCCTATGCAGGGGAAAAAAAGGGCGCTTCCTCCCCATCTTTACTGATGCTAGAACCACACTTGATATCAGTCAAACCAGCCTCTCCAATGCACTGTCCTCTCTCTTCAGCCTTCCTAGCCTCATGATTTTTTTTTTTCAGCTTATTTCAAAACTGATTTGGACAGAATTTGGAGGCAAAGGCATTCTTTGTCTGCTCCTGCTTCGTACAGCAGGTGTCAGCGAGGGAACAGCTCTTTGTGCTCATCAGGCTCACAGGGACCAAGTGAAGGAGTGGGCAGGACCAGGTCAGCCCTTAAATTGGGTGTGTGACAATCCAGGAGATTTCCAGTTGGGGCTGTGGCTTATAGGCTGACGGCAACCACTGCACAGCTGTGGGCACGGAACACTAGAGCAGCAGCTTTCGCGTAGCAGTGTCTGCTGCTCTCCTAGGACTAGGAGAGCTATGAACAAGGAGCTGTCACCTAGCTAATTTCCTTCCAGCATAATGGCACCCTGATACTCAGAGAGTTGTTGTGTCCAGCACCCCGCATGGGAGCTGGGCAAGCTGTGAATCTATTCTCCAGAAACTCTGGCTCTGCATATTGCCTCCCAGCTGCTCTTAGAGAGCCCTCAGAACCCTTTGTGGACCAGTGACTGAGACAAGCAAGGGAAGGTCAAGACAGAAGGAGGCAGTGCTGGGGTTCTCCTCCCGTGCTGTGCTCTGAGTTGAGCCCCTTTCTCTTCCCCTTCCCTTTGGGGCCTCTCTGTTTTGTCCCTCCCCATTGCCTCCATGCCTGCAGGTCCAGAAGGCTGCAATCTCTTCATCTACCATCTCCCTCAGGAGTTTGGAGACAACGAGTTGATGCAGATGTTCCTGCCCTTTGGAAATATCATTTCCTCCAAGGTGTTCATGGATCGTGCCACCAACCAGAGCAAGTGTTTTGGTGAGTGCTCATGCCACCAGGCAAGGGAAGCATGATGGATAACGAGGACACTCATGCATTGGGCATGGCACCAACAGTGCCGTTATTATCCATGCCTGTGTCCTGTCCTTCAGGTTTTGTAAGCTTTGACAACCCATCCAGTGCACAGACTGCTATCCAGGCCATGAATGGCTTCCAGATTGGCATGAAACGTTTGAAGGTCCAGTTAAAACGACCCAAGGATGCTAACCACCCCTACTGACAGCAGTGAGCAAGCAGGAGTCACTTCTGCAGCACAGGTAAAGCTGGCACCATCACAGCACAGTTCCCACGCAGTGCTGGCCAGTGTCAGGGGGCAGCAAGGTCTGGCTGCTCCCTGCGGGGTGGGAAGCCAGGAGCTGAATGCAGTAACACAGCTAGCAGGGCAGAGGCCTCACCTGCCAGGGCCCAGCCCAGCACCTGGGCCAGGCAACCAAGGCAGGCCTGGAGATGATGGCCAGGTTCAACCAAGAGTCTAGATTGTATCATGCAAGTTTGTGGCAATGAGGCAGGCCCAAGGCCAAGCCAGAGTCAATCCACAGGGCAAGATCAGGATCAGGTCTGGTGAAGGTAAACAGGGTCATAGTCCAGTGATTGCCAGGCAGGTCTATAATGAGAATAATAAACAGATCTGACATCAAGATGGGAAGACAATCCAAGGGTTGGAGTCCAGATAACAAGATCCATGGACAGGTGGAGACTTGCACTTCCATGATGTAGCTCAGACAAGGACTGAAGGCATGGGCCTGAGCTGTAATGCGACTCCTGAGCCCGTGGGCAGAGAGTGTGGACAGAGGCTGCAGGTGAGGCTGGTCAAGGCCATTAAGGCCATTAGTGCACTCAGGGCCCTGACAGGCAGATGGGTTGAAATCACCTGCCTGTGATCTAAGCAAGGTTTCAGTCTACTTTCTGACCACTCCCAAAAAGTGTTCATCTTCCTAAAAAGTTTTAAAACCCAATAGTTTTGTTTTCAGTTGTTACACGTACCCTGAAATTAGTCTGCAGAGGATGCTTTCCAGGGTAAGAAGGGACAATCCCATGATTCGTGAGGATCACAGAAAAGCAGAGCAAAGGTGAGACCCTGAAGAAGGGTCACAGAAGAGCTGCCTGACCTGAGAGCTGGCTGTCAAAGAGCTAGCTCCTACCAGCCAACAGACTGGGAGCAAGGGAGGGCTGATCTTGGTCCCTTCTAATTGGGGTCATCTTCCTCCATGTTTAAGCAACAGCAACTCAAAGCCTGAGGTTTGCATAGATGTCCTCCTAATCTCCCAATTCCCTCCCTCCTCCCTTTCTATTCAGGTGAAGGGAAAGTCCAGAGGAAGAATTTCTGCTTCAGGTTGATTTACAGAGAGGCCAGTAAATTTATCAACTCTTTTGACACCACCCCTTTCCTTCCTCTGCTCCCCACCTACCCACCCCATCCTCCTTCTGCCCTCCTACCCAAAACATGCAATTAAAGAGAAGGCTCAGTATCTGCCCAGCAGGAAGATTCTTGCCACGATGGACTCGCATATTTGCTGCTAATGTGGTGCATAGCAAAGGGACCAGAAAACCAGCAGCCCCTGGGGACCTGAAGCTCTTCCTCTTGGGGTATGCCTGGAGTACATGGACCAAGAAAACCCACTGGTGTGTCTCTAGGTTACTGCAGTGATGTATGGAAACTTAGCTTCGTCCTGTCTCTCCTGCCCCATCTCCTGGCCCTTTCATAGATAAATATAAATATAAATATATATATATACAGTCTCTATTTTTTTTTAAAGTGGCTCACAGGACCAAACTTTTCCATTCAGAGACTGACTCCTTGCAAGAGGGATTGGAAGTTAAGGGTTTACCTTTGCAACAGTGTCTTCTCAGCAAGCACTGCAGATAGGCCTGAACATTTTGTGAGGATGACTGGATGGACAGAGAGCAAGAGAGAGACGGCGCATCTCTCTGCTCAACATTAGCAAGGAGAAAGAGAACTACATACCTCCAGGGTTAGGGCACAGCCAGCTGCTCAGCTCGAGTCACTCGTCCACCGACCTTAGCACCAGCCTGGTAAAGGATCTCAAGAGCTCTCAGTCTTACCTTTCCAAGGGCTTCTGCAGACAAAGCTCCTGGAATTTGGTGCCAAAGCCTATCCTGAGCACTCCTCGATTAGGCTGAAAGCACAGGAAACCAGTCCCTTTACCTACAGGAACTGTACTGCCTCCCCACACGTGGCACAGATTCATGTTTCATAGCTCTCCATGGTAATGGAGCATATTCTTGATCAAGGCAAGAGAAGATGAGAGAGTGTGAGCAGATGCAATCTCCAAAACAAAGTGACGGAAGCCTCCCAGGGGCTACACACTGCCTCCCCGTGTCGGAAGTAACCTAACGCTGGTTAGCAGGCAGTTCCAATTCCCAGATGAAATGGGACATTTTCTTGATCTGAATTTAGCAAGAGGACTCACCTCTTACACCCTCTGCAAAGCTTTCCCAAGCAGACACAAGGATAGTATGATGAAAGAGGGTTGCCATTCTGTTGTTTTCCCCACCACCCCCTCCAGTGGACAGATTATACATTATGCAGCATATATAGATACTGCTATATACACATATACTTAAGCACAGAACATAGTTCAGAACTTGATTTAACAAAGATCCCCTGGGGGGTGGAGGGGTGTCATACTGACAAGGCATATCCCTTTAACAACTTGAAACTGTCTCCTTAACTTTCTACCAAAATAAGGAAAGAAAAATAAAACAAACCAACCAACCCCACAAACCTTCTGAATGATTAGTTTCAATATTCCAGAGTTTGATAAGGTACCAAGAACCTGTGTGTGTGTCTGTCTGTCTGTCTCTGTGTTCAAACGTGAGCAGAGGGTTGGTGGAGAAAGGCTGATGCAATTGATACTGAAGTGAGATATGGGGACTTAAGAGAACCTCAGCCAATTCTCCTCCTCCAGTTTCCCTTTGTTCAGATGTTTGTGGCACAGTTCAGCTTCACATCTCCTCAACCACCCTTCTGTATCTGATGCTGAGAGTTTATGAGAGATGGATGAAGCTGTGTGAGTCTGTGTGTTTCTATAGTCCATGTTTACTTATTGTAAATACCATTTTTATACTTAACATCTATTATGTACGTGATTTGTATAATGTACTTTATTTCTGCTACAAGTAATTTCATGAAGTTTAAACTTAATCTAATTTTGAACAAAACAAACAAAAAAAGACCAACAAATGCAAAATGGGAAAAAAAAAGGACTTTGGAAATTCTAGGTCAAGCTGGTTTAAAACAAGCATTTACAGTTACTTCCATCACAGTTACTGATGTGACTGTACGATGTTACAGGTGTGATACAAGCTTCGTCAATGTCAAATTCCTCACTCTGGTCAAAAAAAATCTTAAATTTATTTAATAAAAGTTTTACTTGCTAAGTAATTGAGGTTTTACTTCACGTCTTAGTTGCACCTGCTTTTAGATAATGCTTACACTTGAAGACAATCACCACAGGCCTGAGGCGAGGAAAGTCTGTTTCCATTCAGCAAATCATCTGTGCAGTCAAGTTAAAAAGCATTTCACAGGGGGATGGATGACAGAGCCTGAGTCCTACAGACTACAACCCTGTCTTACCCTCAACACCACACAGTGTCTCTGTGTCTCTAAGGTGGCTTTCTGTGGATTTTTATTCCAGTCTTCAGCATATGGTCCCCGAAATGCAAATTTCTTGTATTAGCCCAATTGCAACAAATGAGTTCAGCAGCCAAGGTCCAGCAGAGCTAAACACAAACCAGTTACAGCTCTTGTGTGCAGCTCCCAGACATCTTTTAAGAACTCCTGTGTACTCTGTTCACACCTGAGAGACCAGACTTGGTTCTCTCAACAGCACCTTGATGGAAAGCAATCGAGAGCCAGAGGCCAGCCCATCTGGTGCTATGCACAGAACCAGGAAAAGGGAAAGCAAATACCCAGGCTCCTCATCTCTGCCCTGAGGGTGAGGAATATGCTTGTGTTGGTAGAGAACCAAGTAATTGCCATGCCCGTGGTTCAGCCCCTGTCTTCTATAAAAGCAGTAGTCCCTGGGACTTTCTTCTGCTTTGAAATCCCTATTTACTGGTGCTGGAATGAATGAAACCTAGGACTACCTCAATTTTTGATGCCTCCTTGCCCCTGCATGAACACAATTCTGCAGTGACTGAGCAAGGGCTATACTACAAGCTGTCATGAGAAGCAAGCAGGTGTGTGTTTTAGAAGGGGCGAGTTCAAACTCCAGAGTTTGTGGGTTGCGGTGAGTTCTTATTTCCACACAGCTCCGTAGAAAGCTTTGTCCTGTCAAAATCCAGTCAATGGCAAGGAGAGAGGAAGGAAAACACTCAGCTGGTGCCTGTTCTTATGATGTGAATAAAATGTACTTGCAACGCACCACTCCCAGTAACAAGAACTGAAGCTGCAATGACATCTCCTGCAGGTACACAAGTTTTTATATTTAGCTTAGAACAAGAGTGCACTTAGTCTAGCACCTAGCTGTCAACTGAGCAAAGAAGGAGGGGGGGCATGCAGTGACCCTTTCCCAGGAAGCTGCCTCTCACCAGTTAGAATGTACCCCTTAACCTGCTTTTTTTCTCTCCTTGGAGAAGACCAACTATGATTGAAGAAAGACTGCGATTGGCAAGGCTCTGCACACTCCATTTTAGTTCTATATTCCCTAGTCAAGACAAGTCTTTTAAGCAATACCTGGCTGTTTGAATAAATTCCAAACCTGTTAACCAGTTTCTACAAAATGTTCAGCTTTCAAAGCTACTTAAACTTCCTTCAGGATTTTTGCATTGTGGATGGGAACAAGACACAAAATAACCATCCTCTCAGACACCAAGGAGCCCACATAGGATCTTTTATCCATCCCCAGCCCAGGATTCAAGCAGAGACTGCTTTTTCTTAGCTGCTAGAACTTAAAAGCAATGACACATACCCATAGGAATAACATATTAGGGAAGAATTCCCTCTATGTTCTCCCTCCTGTTCAGTGCAGCAATCACCAACCCATCTTGGCATTTACAGCAAGGAAGAGCTGATTTAACAGGTCCTGTGCAGTCAGCAGGTATCTACCAACAAGCCTGTGCTCACAGAAGCCAGGTCACCAACCTTCCTTCACAGAAGAAGCATCAACATGTAACACTAACACATTAAAAAAATAGTTTAATTAAAAATAGAGATTGAAATTCTATTTATAGGAAGCAAGGTTCACAGAATTCACAAAACAAGCAGTGGAGCAGGATGCCCCAGGAACGTACAGACATTCCAGAACATCCTGTATAGACAGAGGTTAAAGCTGGAGCTGAGAGAAGACTGGAGGCAGTAAAAGCAGACAGGTGAGGCTGGAGGAGGGGAGATGGGTGGAGGGCTAAGACAGAATGAACAGTGGGAAAGATCTGACTGATGGGTAGAAATATAAGAAATGCTGCTGAAGCAGGATGAGAGGGAGGCCAAGAAGAATGTTAAGAAAAGAGCTAAGGTTACTTTGCTACCACTGCTGCCCTGCTCCTGCTTGACTCCAATGGTTGAATGGGATGCTTAGTGGGACTGGGAGAATGTGATTAGAAGGGGTGTAGAATGGGAGAGGGTAGACTGAGACTGGGCATCCCTTAAGGACTGCTGTAGTTATAGTAACTCTGTAAAACCTGGTCCCGGTCACTGGGGGACAAAACCCAGAGGCAGCACACGTGCTGCAGCCACCATGGGTAGAAAACCTCCTGCACCCGCATGGCACTCCCCTGGATGATGGCAAGTGCAGCTTCAGGAGCAGGAGAAGCAGTTAGGTGCACTTTGCCCCTGGAAGGAAACAGAGGATCACTCAAAGCCAGTCCATCCTTGGTGTGATTTTTAACTGTGCAGTCTACCACAGGGTTCTGCATGCTCATGTTCCGTGCTGAGGTGGACATGCACAAACCCCATGATGTACCCAAGCAGATGCACTCTTCCCAGTAGTTTGCTTGCACATTCAAACAGATACACACACCATCTTAAACACAGTTGTGGTGCATTGTTTGCATGTCTTTCAAGAAGAGACATGTTCCTGCAAACACACTCCCTCCCAGACTCCTACATCTTCCTCCAAATACATACCTGGTATTCTCTAATGCTGTATCAGTATCTATCAGGCCCAGGATGCACAGTGTGATAGAGACATTTCTCTTCTGCATGATGAGTTCATGGCGCAGCGAGCTGAAGAATCCATCCAGTGCAAACTTGGTGGCAGAATAAGAAGTGGTGAAGGGAGTGGGTATTTTCCCTGGAAAGGAAAAGGAGAGAATGGAAAACACCAGGAAAGTGTCTGTAAGAAGTCTGGTGCCATGGAGAGGGAATGTGGGCAAAGACAGAGGCTTTGCCATCCTGTATCAACTCATGTTCTGTTCAGGTGAGCTTCCCTCTATTTCTAGTCACACACAGGCACTTAGAAAATTCTACCACTTTGTGTGACCAGATCCCAGCACAAGAGCCACCACGTATGTGGATAAGGGGAGGAAATTTCTTTTAACTTACACAGTAACCAGGTCACATGCTGGTCTACCTGCAGCCATCCCCTCCCCATCACATGCAAACATATGGACTGGGTCACATGCTGGTGCATCTGGCCATAACATTTCCCTGACACCAAAGCACGTTACATCACAAGGCAAGGATGAGCCACAGTCTGAACTTGAGTGTGGTGATGCAGCTCCCTTGAGCACACACTGAAGACTTTCTCCTGCCTTTCCATCCTGTACAGTAGGTACAGCTACTCAGTAGCCTGCTATTCGGGTGGGCCAAAGCCAGAAGGCCTTAGAGTGGCAGGATAGTCTTAATGCTGTGTCAGAAATGCCGGAGAGATGAGCCTGGCTGTGAGGGACAGGAGCCAAACAAGCAGATCTGGGCACACGGTGAGCAAAGACCAAGGTTCCAAGAGAATGCAAAATGGTGCAACACAGAGAAGGCCTTCCAGAGAAAAATAAGGCCAGCCAGCCACCATCCTGCTTGCTACTATAAAACACACAGCTTGAAAATGCGTTGTGGGGTTGAAGGGCACAAAGAAATATGATGAAATATGAACCATTGTCCATAAGGCCAGCACTTATGCAAGTTAAAGACACTAACCTGTGAGGGAAGAAACAATCACCAGAGAGCCTTTATTCTTCTCCAGCGTGGGAAGAGCTGCTGTTGCGAGTGCCACATAACTGAAGAAATTCACCTGGAATGATATAAGTAGACATAGAAGAAGCAAGAGGGTTTGGAGGGAAGGTCAGCATGAGCCAGAAAGCCAACACAGTGGTCAGAAATGGAAAGGAGCATGGCTTGGATTTGATTTTTTAAACATCAAGCAAAAAGATTCATCTCTGTGAGGATGGGGACAAACATTGCATCCATGAGACTTTCAGATTCCAGAAAAAGCAATGGAGAAGAGTCAGAGCAAAGGCTATTCCTGGGCTTTAACATTTAGATTGCTTGGCAAGAGACATTTAGCTGTTCCTGATTTCTCTATATGCCATTCTTTACTCTGCAATCTCTTTCCAGCAACAAGGACACCAGTAGTGTCTCAATTTTCTCCCTTTTTAAGTTTCTCTTAGAATCATAGAATGGTTTGGGTTTTGGGCTCAAAAATCATCTAGTTCCACACCCCCTGCCATGGACAGGGACACTCTCCACTAGACCAGGCTGCCCAAAGCCTCATCCAACGTGGCCTTGAACACTGCCAGGGATGGGGCATGTTGACTGAGCTCAGACTACAACGAAGCACAACATTCAGCATCTCTTCTGAGCTTGACTGCTCTCTAACATGTAGGAAATTTCTTACCTGTGATCCCAAGTTCCCTACTCTCCAGCAAACAGGCTCCTTCCAACATGAAATAGAACTAATATGACCCACCTGACCTAAGAAGACTGAATCAAGAAAACAGCTCTTCATCTTCATGGTCCCAAAGCCTGGTACCAAGGTGATTCTATAGGAAAACTCTGAATCTGTGAGCAGAGACTCAAAAGGCAAACATAATTTCAAAGAACCTTATTGTGTTCTGCAATGATGCGTGCTTGCTTAGTAGATTAGTAGGAAGTGCTTGATCCTCACCTATTAGCCTTCCTAAACCAGACATATATTGCACAACTGCCTGTAACTACCCATTAATCCCTAACGGTCCCAGACTAATGAGAGATAGGAAGGACAGAAGGAAGAAGTGAAGTTCTTCCCAGACATTCCTCTGCACACGTATACAACAACTGAGCAAAACATCCGTCTAGTAACAAAGCCTCCAATTTGACTTGAAACACAAATTAAAGAAAAGGTTTGTTCTCAATCGTTGCCATAGACATGAATTTGCCTTTGAGCTTCCCAAAGCTGTCCCCGGAGAAGCAGACTCACCCAATTCCAGGTGAGCTCCTCCTGCTGGGAAACCTCACCTGCATGAGCCGGCGGGTGTACTCCACATCTCCAGCCCACATCTGGAAACGGGTCATGCCAATGTGGTTCAACACCAGGTAATCCAGTCCCCCTGTGGATAGGAGAAAAAGCAGTCAAACAAAGGGGCCATCCCCTAACTAGTAACCAAGGAACTCAGAAACGCCAGCAGGAGAGCTGAACCAACCAGCTGCTCTCTCAGAAGGCTAGGAAGTGCTTTACCATGAAGATAAATGAAATATGTCCATCAGGGAATGGCTGTGCCTGTTCCTCAATGGTAGAATTGGAAGGAAAGCTGTTCTTTAACAGCAGCTCTCTGAAATGATGTTTCAGGGTAATGCAGACTTGGAACTTAGTTCTGGTGATACACTCTATTTTCAAAGTTAAAAGTATAGAAATTTGTAACAAAAAAATTATGGTTGGTATGGGAATGTACATGTGCAAAAGCATCAGCAGAAACAGCAGAAGGTTTAAAAGAAACGTGTTAATTGATGGCTACTGGATTGGCAGGTCATCCATATCACAGCACACTTGCACACAGTTTCTTAAGACAACCACATTGGGAAAACCAAGAGCATAATGAAGTAATTAAGACACTCAAATAATGGAATTGAGATCAGATTCAGAACTCCTTCCCCTTGCTCTGCTCACCTGGTTCTGACCAGACAAGCAGCGAACATCAGAAAAGTCAAAGATACCTCTTCTTCCACAGCCTCCTGAACTCAAGTAAACTACAGAAACCTGCGCCTTTCAACTCCAGGGTTATCAGAGAGGAGCCAAGATTGGCAGAGCCATAGGAGCCAGCATAAGAACTGTGTCATCAGGCTTATCTCTTATATCAGGCTTATCTCTTATATCAGTTGCATAAAACTTGCATGCCAGTATGAAGCATGACATAGCTTGAGAACTATAATCTCTGAAGCGTGACCAGGTCAGGTGTAAGCTAACCCTTTATTGAAAAGCGGAACATGGTATAAACTGGAGTGAGAAGCAAATTTTGTTCTCTTTCCTCAGTATCTCATTTTTCTTCTGCTTACCCAGCTTTTGGACAGCAAACTGAACCACCCTTTCAGGCTCTGAAGGGGAAGACATATCTGCAGGGATATAAAATATTTTCTTTGCTCCAAGTGTCAGGCATTTCTCCACCACCTTGAAAAAGAACACACATGCAAAAATTAAACAATATGGAGTGTGTGTGGGGGAAAGAATAGAAATAAGGGTACTGTAAGGCAGTGTTTTTTCCCCATACGACAGTGAGAGTAAGTCCTGGACAAAGAGAAACTTTAATTTTACATCTACCGCTACCTGACCCACAGAGAGGTCATTTTGCATCCAGACTTTGTTTAACCAAACAGTTAAACAGAGGTAACTCTTAGCAGGATGCAGATTCAATCTACCTTGGAAAAGGATCAAGATTCACCAAAAAAAGAGAGTCTTCTTCAGCAGAACTCTTCTGGAATAAGGGTTATGCTTTACATTAAGTGCTTCTTTTCATTCCAAAATACCTGGTAAGGCTCTAGCAGTATTAATCTTTCATAGTTCCTTTGCTATGTTGAGTATGTGAAGGTGCCCAGTAATGATACGCAGTTTAGCTATTTGCTGAAACAATGCCTTCCAGGCACTAAGAACTATCTTTATGCTCACTGTCCCCAACTCTCCTTTTGCGCCATTTCATGATGAAGAACTTTCCTTGCAAGTCACCTATCCCCACAGTTTAAGAGATACCTTCTCTAAATCTTGTCCCGGTTTATAAACTACAGATAAAGGAGTCCCATCTATTCAAGCTGGTCAAAAATTATTTCACCTACAAAAAGGTTTGAGTCTTTAACAAAACAGCTACAAATAGAACTGTTTGGTCTCTGAAAAGCTGCACAATATTGCACAGGCATTGTAGTTCATAGAATCATACAATATCTCCAGTTGGAAGGGACCCATAAGGATCATCGAGTCCAACTCCCTGCTCCTTGCAGGACTTCCTAACACTAAACAATATGACTAAGGGCATCATCCAGATGCTCCTTGACCTCTGACAGACTTGGTGCTGTGACCATTTCCCTGGGGAGCCTGTTCCAGTGACTGATCACCATCTCAATGAAGAACCTTTTCCTAATGTCCAATCTGAACGTCCCCTGACACAGCTTCATTCCATTTCCTCAGGTAAATGTTCAGGCACTAAAAAGTTCAGGCATTGTATATCCATCTTCCTGTACAGGCCAAGCTCCTTTCTGGGTTGCATCTCCCCAGTATGCCGTGTTACTGCCTTCTGGTAAGAAAAACCAGGGATATTACAGCAGGCACTGGTGTATGGCAACACAAAGTAGCCCATCCAGGAGATCAGTTACAGAAGAATGCCACAGGACACTGCCAGCAAATCAGGCTCAAAACCTGTCACTGGCCTGTTCCATCTTTCTACGTAAGTGGAAAGAATTTCAAAACTAACTAAGCTGGTTTCGCTCAACAACAGTTCTGAAGGAAAATTTATCATGCTGACAACTAAGTTGTTGTTGTTGGTTTTTTTTTTTTGTAAAAGTCCAAATCTCTTATGTCTTCCCTCATACAAGGAAGTTCTTACCTTCTGCAGCACAGCTTCCCTCCTAGCAGTCAAAACAATTTCAGCACCAAATCTGGCATAATGATATGCCATCTGCTCTCCAATCCCAGCACTGGCTCCAGTCAGGAGAACGCGGGCACCAGACAAACTCTCTTATTTATGGGAAAGAGAATAAAAGATATAGAAGAAAGTGAAGGAAGGAGCAGAGGAGCTGCCCTTAACTATTGTCAGAGCTCTAAAGTAGAAAGGTGTAAGTGCTCAAAAGTCTTGATGTCTTGATGTTTCTCCAAAACTGGAAGAGGCAGACTGGCGTGAAGAAGCCATGAAATTATCAATACCTTCCAATTCTTGCTAGACTGAAAATAATAAAAAAATCATCTAATCATTGAAGAATGAGCTATTTTTCCCCTTCTGACAGGTGCCTACAACAAAAAGGTTAGTCATCAGCCACCTCATGTCAAGTAGCAAGCCATACTGATCTGTTTTGGACTGGGTCATGGGAAAGCCTGGCTAGCTCAACAAGCTCCAGCCCATGGCAATCAGCTCCACCTAGCTCCACTAACATGCAACAGCCAGTTCCCTCCTCCATCCTGACAACCCCCAGGTTCATAATTCAGTCATAGAGCAGGAGGCTCAGCGCGACCCACTTCACTCAGACAGCAACTGGTGTGCTAGAAACCAAACAGGCAAGCCGTGCTTCACCATTCCCATCCCTCCTCCCCTGCTCAGCGTTCTTCCATGGAGTTGGATAATGGATAAAAGCATGCAGCCGGCATGGCTCGGTTGCCATGGAACAACCCCCAAGCCCAACTTCCCAAATGATGTGTTCTTTTATTACTGCGTGTTTGTTGTGGACATTATGCATAGACTAGCACTGCCAGGGAATAGTGATATGATTATGCAAGCTAGCTGTGTCACATGCCCTGTGCCTGGTTCCTAGACCATTATCTTTCAAGGATGAAGTTGGTTTTCACATTATAAAAAGCCGTACAACATAAGCCAGGCTCTGGGCCTCCTGCCTTCTGCGTACCATTTATTCTTTGCCATCAGTTTGGAGACATGTCAGCCCTCTTGTGCTGGCATTGCACATCTGTAGAGATGGTTCTTGACCCCAAGGAGTTTGCAATCAAAACAAAAAAAAAAAAAAAAAAAAAGACAGTGGCAAAGTGCATGTCTGTCTTTCCCACACAGACAGCAAGATCCCTTGTAAGTGCTGTTAGACCATTTTGTCTTTCTCTTTGTTTCCAGCTTCTCTTTATTTCTGGGAATGAAGCATTGCTTTGGGGCCACCAACTCTAGTAAAACTATGGGCAGGAATGAGACCACCAGTCAGAGTTTGGAAATTCAACCTCTTCTCTTATGTGATTTATATTCCAGATTGGAATGACTCCCCTGGTGAGCCTACCTGGGTTAAAAGGGTCTTTCCAGAAGAAAGCTATGAGCCCAGCTACGATCCCCGTAGCACAAAGCACTTTTCCAATTGGCTTCATATCCCTCCAAGCTGTGAAGAACAAAGTGAAGTCTTGAGGCTGAGCACTCTAGGCAAAATACTGTAATCTCCTTCCTCCGATGCTGGAAGCCAACCTGCAAGAGGCATGTGAAGTCCTTTTGTGTCCTACATATAAGAGAGGCACTGTGTAGAACTGAGACTCCACCTGAGAAGTCTCTCCACTGGGAGCCCAAGTCACCTTTGTCAAGAATGAAAGACAGGGAGGACACAGACAATCAACACTCTGATAAGAAGCTGCAAAGAAATTGCTGTTTCCCTCTTGGAGGGAGGGAACACCACAGTCCCGTGAATGGTTTGCATTTGCCCAAGAAAGTTTAGGGCTTGGCTGTGCCAAGCAGTGCAACTCCCTGTTCAGAGGAAGTAACCCTGGCAGGAAGAAAGATGTAAAGCTGCAGCCCTGAAGACAATGTAATCTGCTTTCATACGAGAGGAAGAGATCTAAAGAGGGCAGAAAACAGGTCTGGAGAAAGCTCAAGAAATCGTCTCATCTATCTTCCTGCCTTGCTGAATTACTGTTTTCTCAGCCTTTCATTTGCTCCAGGACAGCTGGTCTGGCATTCACTCTGTCTTAAATGAACTGGACTGGGGGAATTATTTTTAAAACATCTGTACCGAACGGAACACTCAACAGAAACTTGTGCAGTCAGCACCAATTCCTCATTTAAACCATGACTTGAAAGTCCAATTTTACAGCAAAAGCCTTCTGCATTTTGTATTGCTGCATTCTATTTTAGATTCTCACAGATACATTTGATGTAAAAATACATCAAATCTCAAGAGCAAAATTAATTAAATTATTATCTCTTTTCCAAAATAATATAGTATATGCAGCTGTTGACAAAAATTGAAAACAGATATGAAATAGTGCTGACAAATTACATTTAGATGTGCTTTTCCACGCTTTGGGAATTATACATGCCTGCCATATGTAAACTGGTGTACCAGGCAGGGAAAATGTTGAGGGATTTATTTCTGTACTTCTCCTTCTTTAGAACTTGTCCTGCAAATGGAAAATTCGAAACTTAAGTCAGTATCAAAACTTACTGATACTAATAGCATTCACTTACCAAGCTGAGCATCATTAGCCAGTACTATTGCTCTATATTTTCCGAGTTTTTCTGTCTTCACAAATTCTTTAGTAGCCAGAAGCAGTTAGATACAGTGAATATAGGAGGCATTAAAAAAGAAATTTTGCAGTAAGTAGTTCCAGAAGCTGTCATCTGCAAAATTCACTTTGTCAACTTCCATAGTTCTGCAAACATGTTTAAAACTATTTTTTTTTTTTTGGAGGGACAGCATATCAGGATATGGCTAACACTTAGTGAGATAATTAAATTAACGGTCTTACCCAGGGTACGGAGATGATCATGGACAGAAGTCTTTGCAGGATTGGGGCCTGGAGAAGATAAAAGGCAAAAATGGGACAAGTATGAACTTCAGTAGCTGGAAGGTTCTTAGATAATACAGTAGATGTTCTTCAAGTCGAGAAGTTGGCAGGTAGATTTGAAACTCAAGGGTTTTAAGTTAAAAGCATGATGTGATTTGACAACGCAACACATACTTTCCATTTCTATTCATTGTATCTATTTCTACTCCCCTATTATGAACGGGGATCCAGATCAGCTGAATATCAGCAGTTCAGACCATCTAATATTTGCTTAGAGGTGGATAAAACAAGAAACATATTCTGTTTTGAACCTGTCTGGATTTTCTTAAGGGTTAAGAAAAAAGCGAGAAACAGATGCTCACACTGAGAATTGCGATGGTTTCCGAACACAACGGGCACCCACGACAAGAGTTGGCTTTGTTTTGGCCAAATTTTCTGTAACATGTACAAGGACTCAAAGGTTTCATGACTAAGGTCGTTAAAAACCAAAAAGAAATAAAAGAAAGAAACAAAGAGAATACATCTGATTCTAAGCAGAAGATCTTTTCCTGGCAATTCCCACAGCTCTCCGAACTCAGAGTCAGCCTCTACACCACACTCCCTACTCTACAAGAGAAGGAAAGCCTCACGTCGAATCTTACAGAACGTTTTACTCATTAAAGAGTGCTCCTAGCTGACAACATCAACCACAAAAGGCCGTACCTCAGGATAACCGGCGCTTCTTACCGCACAACGCACAAACGAGGCAGCCGAGCTGACAGGATGGGAGCAGCGGGGCCGAAAGCCCTGGGCGAGCCTCAGCCGAGATGCGGAGAGCAGCAAGATACGGTCCACCGCCGTGTAACGATACAGCCCGAAAGGCCGGTGCCGGCCCCACCACAGGGCGGGGAGCCAGACCCGCAGCCCCGCGCGCCTCCTCCCGCCGCCACCACCCCGCCCGCGCGCCCGACCGCAGGCGCAGCAGGTGGCGCCCCTCAGAGCCGCCGCGAGACCTCCCAAGCGCCGGCCCGGCTGCCATGGCAACTGGCGTAGGCGGCCGCGCCGAGCAGGAGGCGGGGACTCCCGTGACCGAGTCCCGAAGGTCCCCGCGGCCCAGCGCGCTGCCCCTGCTGCAGTCATGGCCGCCAGGCTCTTCCCCGCCGTCAAGTGAGTCCCTGCGCCCGCGCTCCCCTGCCCGGAGAGCTCGGCCCGAGTGTTCGCCCTCCCCTCGCATGCAGCGCCCGGCCCGCGCCCCCTTTGCCACCGCGGCTCACCGCGGGCGGGGGTGTGTGTGGGGGGGTGTGTGTGTGTGTGTCTTCCCCGACTCTCCCGGGCCTGCTGGCCTTCCAGCGCTGCGCCCTTGGCCTCGTCTGCCACCCGGCAGCTTCTTTGTGTCTCTCCAAATGCCTGGCAGGAGTGTGGCGGTTTTCTCGTGGCGACCGTGAATATGTAAAATAAAACCGGGCAATGCCGCCCTAAGGCGCTTGTTGCTGAGGGAACACTTTCAGATCTGGACATACAGCCCGCTCGAAGGGAGACGGTGTGGAAGGGTGCTTTTGGGAGCGAGTAGTAAATCTTTAACAGCGAAATCCCTTTTCCCCCAAAATACTTGCTAATACATGGATGTAAATAATGACTTTTCTCATGCTTCTCTCAATGCCTGTGTCTATCATGTATTCTACTACTGCAGTATGTTATCTGGCAAGTTTTTGGTTGCTTGGTTTTCTTTTCCTGGGTGTGCAATAGCTTTGTGGTTTTGTTTTTTTTTTTTTAAAGGGGAAACAACTCTCTGGCCTTTATTTGGAAAAAGTTGGTTTCCCCCCATCTCTCGTTTATAATGAAAAGTAAATAAAGGTTAAATATTCTCTTCCTGTCTTCCATTTTGCAGGTTGTAACTACAGCTGTAAAGCTAGTGTTTGCACACCATGCAAACCGGGAAACTTAAAAATATAGGAACAGGCATGGCCAGGTGTTAACTGGACTGTTGTGAGCTTACCAAGAACTTGGTGTCTGTCAAATTAGTCAGATTACTTATTAACAAGACAGCAAGAACAACATCATTAACATGCTTTTCATCTGTAAGAAAACATTACAGTAGAGTATTTGTGACCCTCAGATTTCTTTATCAATACCTTTCCTTTGACAGTCACAAGCTACCAAGAGATGCATTGATAGTCATATTGTGAACTAAACTGTTCCTGTTTTTGATTCTTTCAGGTTTGTCATCAAAGGAAGCCTGGCGGGAGCTGCTGTGTATGTGGCATATGATCAGGGGCTGCTGGGCAGTGGCACACAAGGTGCTGAAGCCCTCAAAAAAGCTCAAGCAGCACTGCCTCCAGCTATCCATGAGTGGACAAGTTACATAGGCTGGGAGGTAAGGACTGTGCAGATTAACAGAGCAAAACAAACGCATCCTATGAATGAGGAAGAGAAAACATTTGGGGTGATATTCTGGTTCCAGTGATGTTGAAACTGGATTTCACATTGAGAATATTTTGAAGGGGATTGAAATGGAAGGAGGATAAATTTTTAAATTTAGGGGAGAGACATTGCTCACAGATGTTATTTCAAAGGAGAAGGGGTAACTAGCCTATGCAGGGTCAAGGAGGGGATTGCAAGCATGCTCATATTTCACTATGTAGTGGTATTCCTAAGCTTGTTTTGAAGGATCCTGTGTGCTTTTAAAAAAGTAATGGAAAGATTCTCCTCCCAGTTTTGTCAAGTTGAACTTAAATTGCCTGAAGAGGCCCTTCTCTTTGAGTAATTCTTAGTTTTTAAAATTCTCAGATCAGGAGAAGCCTTTGCTGAAAGTTTGAAAAGCATTTTCATATTAAAGACTATTTTAAACTAATAGATAACTGTATGGAGACAACCATGGAGATGATTCTTCAGGAGTACCCAAATGATAAGTACTGCCTTCTGCCTCTACTTACACAGGGCGAAAGAACAAAGTCCAGACTGTAAGCCTCATGTCTGATCCCTTTTGAGACTTACGGAGGGTAGGCACCTAAGTATCTTTGAGATCTGGGGTCGAGGCTTCTCCAAGGTGATGTGAATCCTGTTATAAGTGAAGCCCTGCAAGTGCTGATATTTTGTCTCTCTCTTTCTAGCTTCCACCCACTCCAAAATTTGATTTTTCCCCCCTCTGATTCCTGGAATAAAGGTAAAATAACATCTCACCAAACTGTGAAAGGAGCAAGGGGCCAAGAGCAATGTAGCTTATGCCAGTCTTGTTTCAATACTGTCCTCCTAAATTGAATGATGGAGAAGGAGGTGACAGATGTTACACTCTGGTGCAAGGAGCGTTGGGACTAGGGTTAAGGAAGTGTATTCTCTAGGTTTTACCACTAGCCCACTCAGTGACTTTGGACTTAATTTCTTGTTGTTCCAACTGTGAAATAAGGAGAAGGATGTGTGTCCATAAACCTGTCTGCCTTTTCTGACCAGAGGAGCTGGTGGTTTTTTTTACCTACAAAGCTTGCTGCCCACCTGTGCCCCAAGACAGGCATGCCTACACTATCGTAGAATCTAAGATTGAATGTTGCAGTGAAGTGTTTGGGGAGGCCTGCGGCCCCCGCAATAAATAGACAGAGTTTATGCACCAGTGAGTTCATTAGCACCGGTAGTGATCAGGGAAACTAGAGCATAAAAATAAATGATGACTTATTCTTAAGAAAGGTGAACCTTTGGTTAAAGATTGAAGAGTTCATAAATGCTTCAGATGCTGGTATGTCTGAACTCAGCCTCTGACTTTTCAGGAGGGATGAGTATTCCCATTATTGCTAGAATTTTAGAGATCTTGTTTGAAGGCCAAAGCATGTTATAAATACCTAGTAAGTTAATTTATAGTTTTTACAGTGCAGCGAAAAGTCTTCATGTACTTGTGGGGAAGCATGGTCCACAAATATTGTGACATGTCCAACGTCACCCACGGAGTCTGTGGCAAGGCCAGAAATAAAATGGAACTTAGCTCACTTCTTTGTTTCATTGTTGTAATTGTCTATCCCTTATACCGGTCCTGAAGGTGGAATTTCTCTGTTTCACAAATGCTACTGAGACAATAAAGCTGTACTTAAACCAAGGATCATTCAGACCTCGGTGTGTTTGAAGGCTTCTGAGACAGAGCTAGATTTTTCTCTCTGTGTTTAAAGATATCTAGAATCTAGATATATAGAAGTGCTAGAATAATATTATGAAATTTGGCTTGAATGATGCTCTTCTTGGGATAATTCTTCTCTGCTTTCCTTGCAGGAGTGCAGACAGTCATGTCTGCCTTGTCTGTAGCTCCCACCAGGGCCTGTGAATACACTGTGGAAGGCTGGAAGTACGTGAAGGATCTTGTCAAATGAACACGTTCTCCAGGGCTCATGATTCTCTCCATCCTATGCTGTCTTTGGGATGATGCATAGTCCCTCTCTCTAGAGGGCAGCTCGGCCATGCAAGGGCTGCAGTAAAAGACTTTGGAACTTCCATTTGTATTTGGGTTGGTTTTAGCATACGGCCTGCAATAATTGCTTTCTGTCTTACCAGTGATCAGAGGCTTCAGCAGAGATCATGGATCAGTTGTAATGAAGTGATGGCCATATGCTGAGGTAAACCCTCTGTTCTAAAGCTGCCAAGCTTGCTAACTAAACAGATTATTCTGAAGCTGAATTAATCTTGAAGGTGAATCCTGTCTAATTCAAAACAAGCCAACAGGAGTTTAAAAAAAAAAAAATCCAAGGTAACAGTAAAAGATGTCGTTCGAAGACAAAGCACTTGTCTTCAAGCTAGCTGAGGAAGGAGTGCCTCTGTCAGACAAAGAGCACACTATTGATGTGAAAGCTGCTTCCCAGTGGTCTGTGACCTGTCACACAACTGGGAGTAGCCAGGACTAGTTGCAATACTTGTTGATGACAGCGTGCATTAGAAGGGAGGTTGTAAGTCTGTGAAACCATAGGAAACTTTTAACACCCCCCCCCAGCCTATTTGGCTTATGGGTATTGCCAGTGTTCCTAGTACCTGAGCTCAAACAGCAAAATCACAGTACTGTTTAACTGTAACTTTTCCAGCAACTGATCCAAATATGCCCTTGGATGCATATGGTCAATGACCAGTAGCACTGTCAAATTTACACCTGTATCTGAATTCTCAGCTCCACGGCATAGATTATTTGGAAGCAAGGGTTTAGATTTTAAATTTTACCAGCTCTTGGCTAAAACTAAGTGGATTCAGTTTGTCTCTTGACTTGAAAAAGTATTCTGTGTGCTGTGTTCTTTAAATGCCTGGAATTACCTTTAAGATACTGGCAGCTCTGTGTGTAAAGCTTTTTGGCAACTGAGCAAGAGAGAAAATGGAAATGGGATCTCCAATCACAGCAGACTCCCCATGGAAGGGAGAATGAGGCTGATTTCCTACTTCCTCTAAACCTAGTGCCCCACGAAGAATAGGCAAAGGTACCTCAGGAACACTGACTGCAACTACGTCTTTGTGTATTATGAGTTCTTTGCAAAGGAACAATGATATTCTGCAGTTGAGCTATGAACAAGTAAATGAACATGAGCTAAACTCGGAGCTGGCCACTGAATAACTGCAATCTGCATGGACATTTTTGAATTTCCTTATTTTTTTGAATGCCTAGGGACTTCAAGTTGTGTTTTTCTAACAGACCGTCTCCTAGTTTGTGCATGAATCAAAACAGAAATGTGATTTTTAATTTTTTTTTTTTTAAACCAGAAACCTTGGTTTGCAGATAAGCAATACAAAATGGGAGATGGGAAGGGAGGTTCCCAGAAAGCAAGAATATTCTCTTGCTATCCATGTCTTCTTCCACAGGAGACGGATAGCTCTTCTGAAGAGGAAAAGGAGCAAAGATTACAGCACCCTTGTCAGTTCCCTGCCAAAATCTAAGTAGGTCCAGAAGTACATGCTGAAAGAAACAAGTAGCTCTCAAATCAACACAGGAAATAGGGTAAATTTCACTCTGGCAGGGACCATCATGAACAGGTGACTGTGTATCAGGGGCATATGGAGAAAAAACCAGAGTTAGCAGTGAGAAAGTTGTGTGCTGGTAGTAGACCTGTAGAAGAGGCAGTCAACACTTTTTTGGTAGAACAGAAGTGTGCAACATAAATTAAGGCCTGAGCAGAAAGTGGATTCCTGGCAACTCATTCCTGCCATCAGTTTTCTGAGGATTTTTTTTCATGTGAGCAAAATGAATTTCAATATCATGACAGGTTAGGTACTAACCTTTTGTTCTCGTTACTAGTGGACTCATGCAGGCAGGGATGAGGGTTGCTGTAAAAGCTAAAGAGATGTTTTATTACAGTGGTGTTTCTAGGGATGGAGAACAAGGATGTAGCATGGCAGGTTTGGAAATCAAAGTAGCTCATTAGCAGGACATCCGCAGTAATTAATTCCAAAATACTTGTGATGTATGTCTTCAGTCCTGCCTTGTGTCCCCCTCAAGCATTAACGAAGTAGCTGGGAAGCAATTTCCACAGCTCCTACAACACTGCGACATGCTCTGCATTGTGAGCTTGTTTGGTTTGGTTTCCCTAGAATAGGCCATAAACTACATCTGCTGTTAGTGCATGTTACTTTTTAACCTCTGCAGCTATGTCCAGGACATGAAAAGGCTTGGAATGGAAGAATCCGTTATCTGCAGTAGTCTCTTACCTTTGCTGCTGTGAAGGGTTCTTGCAAAAAGGAAGGCAGTACCAGTTGCTGCCAAAGTGAGGATTGTCAGAAGCGCAATCCAGCAGCATGTCCAGACGACAAAAAAAAAAGACACGTTAAGGGCCAATTGTCTGCAGGCTGGACTCCAGAGAGAGTCTGGGAGTCACATAGCTTGGACTTACCAGGTCCTGACGGTACGCGTCTGCAACTCCCTTTCAAGTGATGCGTACTTCATCATAGACTTTTGGAGGTTCCCTTTGTACTTTGTACGTACCCACTGATGATGGAACATGTCTGGGTGATTAGATGGCTAATAAGTTTTCTCCTGAATCTAAGTTAAAGATTAAGCAAGAGGAATTATACCAATAGAGAGGTGGTTTGCCAGACTCATGGTTCAGCAGCAGCATTGTCACAAGAAGTTGTGAATCTCGTCACCTTCATCGTGCTTTAGCCTCTCCTTTCTACTGGCGCTTTTGAAGCTGGTCTGAGGTGGAGAGGCAAAATCCTTCACTGATGCTCCCCTTCAAAGTGGCAATGTCTTCCAACTCAGTAAGATCTAAAATGGAGTTGCTCGCTCTTGCTCTGGGTCCATCTTCATCCACGTGCTGGCAGATGTGAAACTTTTCAGAGTGTGCCATCTTACCTCTGCAGGAGGAAGCTGGTGTCTGCAAGAACTGTGTGGCATTGTAGTAAGATACCAGTAGAGAAATGGATGGGCTGGCACATGTGCCTGCGTCACCTAAGATGATTATACAAGCATGGGGAGAGTAATTGAGCAAAGTGTATCTGCATGAAACATTTTGCTAGCTTGCTCCTGTTTGTGGACTGTGCATGCTTTAATTTTAATGTTGATGAAAATTTTCCAAAAGTCAGTTTTCAGTCACAGCCAAGGCACATAATAAGGAGCACCGATGGACTAGAGGGCATCAGTATTGTAAAATGGAGTTATGGATTTATTCTGTATTTTTAACCCTTTGCGATGGAATTGTGGCATGAGGTTGCAGAAGTCATTATGACATGGCGTGGCATCAGTATGAATCTGTTTCATTTTCACAGGAAGCATCTATATCAGATGGGTTGTTGTAAATACACAGCTTGTAACCTCTGTGTCCTCAGGTCTCTGTCTCTGAGCTGCTGCTCCTGCTTCCAAAACTAGGGACAGAGATTGTCCTGGCTGCTGACAGCAGAAGCAACATTTCTCCCACACTGATCTGCTAACACAGTCACATTGTTCTAGTCTGGGTTAGTTACAGAATGAGCCAAGACACAGCTGCAGGACAGGAAATAGGCAGGGGTAGTAGGAAGAGTAGGATGAGTGCTTACTCAGATTAGGAAGCAGGTTTAAAACACAAGAAGGAAGAAGGATTTACGGAGTTTTGTTTCCTTTTTTAAACAAGTAGATATATGATGAAACAATGCCAAGAGATTTCAGAGGATTTGACTAAGGTATAAATAACTTTAAAAAGTGCTTAAGTTAATCCCCGGAAGATGGATCCATCGGTGGCTCTTTAACCTAATGGTCCAGATGGAAGCTGCAGCTCAGTAAACCTTGGAGTGCCAGACAGTGGGAGTTTATCACCCGATGAAAGATTGCTCCTGTTACAACATATTTTTCTTTATGCACCTGCTTCTAAAAGAGCAAAAAAATGCCCAAAAGGGCTGCCTGGCCTCAAATCTCCCTCAGCAGCCCTCGCACAGCCCCACTCACATTGGGGCTGCGGGCTCGCCTAGATGCGTCAGGCCTCAACATATTGCTTTACGTCCCTCGACCAAAATCAGAGTCCATGCTCCAAATTGTAAAGGTCGAGCCCCTGCTCGCAGGCCAAAGGTGCCAGCCCCAAAACGCATGCCTGCCCTCAAACCTCCCTCAGCGGCCCTTGCACAGACCCACTCACATTGGGGCTGCGGGCTCGCCTGTCCGAGCAAGGGCTGAACGTAGAGCCTTACGTCCCTCTCCACCAAAATCAGCATCCACGCTCAAAACTCTAAACGTCCAGCCCTAGCTCCCAGGCCAAAGGTGCCAGCCCCAAAACGCATGCCTGCCCTCAAACCTCCCTCAGCGGCCCTCGCACAGACCCACTCACATTGGGGCTGCGGGCTCGCCTAGCTGCGTCAGGGGTCAACATAGAGCCTTACGTCCCTCTCCACCAAAATCAGCGTCCACGCTCAAAACTCTAAACGTCCAGCCCTAGCTCCCAGGCCAAAGGTGCCAGCCCCAAAACGCATGCCTGCCCTCAAACCTCCCTCAGCGGCCCTCGCACAGAGCCACTCACATTGGGGCTGCGGGCTCGCCTAGCCGAGCAAGGGCTCAACACACCGCCTTACGTCCCTTTCCACCAAAAATCAGCGTCCACGCTCAAAACTCTAAATGTCCAGCCCTATCTCCCAGGCCAAAGGTGCCAGCCCCAAAACGCATGCCTGCCCTCAAACCTCCCTCAGCGGCCCTCGCACAGAGCCACTCACATTGGGGCTGCGGGCTCGCCTAGCCGAGCAAGGGCTCAACACACCGCCTTACGTCCCTTTCCACCAAAATCAGAGTCCATGCTCCAAATTGTAAACGTCGAGCCCCTGCTCCCAGGCCAAAGGTGCCAGCCCCAAAACGCATGCCTGCCCTCAAACCTCCCTCAGCGGCCCTCGCACAGACCCACTCACATTGGGGCTGCGGGCTCGCCTAGCCGAGCAAGGGCTCAACATAGAGCCTTACGTCCCTCTCCACCAAAATCAGCGTCCACGCTCAAAACTCTAAACGTCCAGCCCTAGCTCCCAGGCCAAAGGTGCCAGCCCCAAAACGCATGCCTGCCCTCAAACCTCCCTCAGCAGCCCTCGCACAGAGCCACTCACATTGGGGCTGCGGTCTCGCCTAGCCGAGCAAGGGCTCAACACACCGCCTTACGTTCCTTTCCACCAAAATCAGAGTCCATGCTCCAAACTGCAAACGTCGAGCCCCTGCTCCCAGGCCAAAGGTGCCAGCCCCAAAACGCATGCCTGCCCTCAAACCTCCCTCAGCGGCCCTCGCACAGACCCACTCACATTGGGGCTGCGGGCTCGCCTAGCCGAGCAAGGGCTCAACATAGAGCCTTACGTCCCTCTCCACCAAAATCAGCGTCCACGCTCAAAATTCTAAACGTCCAGCCCTAGCTCCCAGGCCAAAGGTGCCAGCCCCAAAACGCATGCCTGCCCTCAAACCTCCCTCAGCGGCCCTCGCACAGACCCACTCACATTGGGGCTGCGGGCTCGCCTAGCCGAGCAAGGGCTGGACGTAGAGCCTTACGTCCCTCTCCACCAAAATCAGCGTCCACGCTCAAAACTCTAAACGTCCAGCCCTAGCTCCCAGGCCAAAGGTGCCAGCCCCAAAACGCATGCCTGCCCTCAAACCTCCCTCAGCAGCCCTCGCACAGACCCACTCACATTGGGGCTGCGGGCTCGCCTAGCCGAGCAAGGGCTCAACACACCGCCTTACGTCCCTTTCCACCAAAATCAGAGTCCATGCTCCAAATTGTAAACGTCGAGCCCCTGCTACCAGGCCAAAGGTGCCAGCCCCAAAACGCATGCCTGCCCTCAAACCTCCCTCAGCGGCCCTCGCACAGAGCCACTCACATTGGGGCTGCGGGCTCGCCTAGCCGAGCAAGGGCTCAACATAGAGCCTTACGTCCCTCGACCAAAATCAGAGTCCATGCTCCAAATTTTAAACGTCCAGCCCTAGCTCCCAGGCCAAAGGTGCCAGCCCCAAAACGCATGCCTGCCCTCAAACCTCCCTCAGCGGCCCTCGCACAGACCCACTCACATTGGGGCTGCGGGCTCGCCTAGCCGAGCAAGGGCTCAACATAGAGCCTTACGTCCCTCTCCACCAAAATCAGCGTCCACGCTCAAAATTCTAAACGTCCAACCCTAGCTCCCACGCCAAAGGTGCCAGCCCCAAAACGCATGCCTGCCCTCAAACCTCCCTCAGCGGCCCTCGCACAGAGCCACTCACATTGGGGCTGCGGGCTCGCCTGTCCGAGCAAGGGCTCAACATAGAGCCTTACGTCCCTCTCCACCAAAATCAGCGTCCACGCTCAAAACTCTAAACGTCCAGCCCTAGCTCCCAGGCCAAAGGTGCCAGCCCCAAAACGCATGCCTGCCCTCAAACCTCCCTCAGCGGCCCTCGCACAGACCCACTCACATTGGGGCTGCGGGCTCGCCTGTCTGAGCAAGGGCTCAACATAGAGCCTTACGTCCCTCTCCACCAAAATCAGCATCCACGCTCAAAACTCTAAACGTCCAGCCCTAGCTCCCAGGCCAAAGGTGCCAGCCCCAAAACGCATGCCTGCCCTCAAACCTCCCTCAGCGGCCCTCGCACAGACCCACTCACATTGGGGCTGCGGGCTCGCCTAGCTGCGTCAGGGCTCAACATAGAGCCTTACGTCCCTCTCCACCAAAATCAGCGTCCACGCTCAAAACTCTAAACGTCCAGCCCTAGCTCCCAGGCCAAAGGTGCCAGCCCCAAAACGCATGCCTGCCCTCAACCCTCCCTCAGCGGCCCTCGCACAGAGCCACTCACATTGGGGCTGCGGGCTCGCCTAGCCGAGCAAGGGCTCAACACACCGCCTTACGTCCCTTTCCACCAAAAATCAGCGTCCACGCTCAAAACTCTAAATGTCCAGCCCTATCTCCCAGGCCAAAGGTGCCAGCCCCAAAACGCATGCCTGCCCTCAAACCTCCCTCAGCGGCCCTCGCACAGAGCCACTCACATTGGGGCTGCGGGCTCGCCTAGCCGAGCAAGGGCTCAACACACCGCCTTACGTCCCTTTCCACCAAAATCAGAGTCCATGCTCCAAATTGTAAACGTCGAGCCCCTGCTCCCAGGCCAAAGGTGCCAGCCCCAAAACGCATGCCTGCCCTCAAACCTCCCTCAGCGGCCCTCGCACAGACCCACTCACATTGGGGCTGCGGGCTCGCCTAGCCGAGCAAGGGCTCAACATAGAGCCTTACGTCCCTCTCCACCAAAATCAGCGTCCACGCTCAAAACTCTAAACGTCCAGCCCTAGCTCCCAGGCCAAAGGTGCCAGCCCCAAAACGCATGCCTGCCCTCAAACCTCCCTCAGCAGCCCTCGCACAGAGCCACTCACATTGGGGCTGCGGTCTCGCCTAGCCGAGCAAGGGCTCAACACACCGCCTTACGTCCCTCTCCACCAAAATCAGAGTCCATGCTCCAAATTGTAAACGTCGAGCCCCTGCTCCCAGGCCAAAGGTGCCAGCCCCAAAACGCATGCCTGCCCTCAAACCTCCCTCAGCGGCCCTCGCACAGACCCACTCACATTGGGGCTGCGGGCTCGCCTAGCCGAGCAAGGGCTCAACATAGAGCCTTACGTCCCTCTCCACCAAAATCAGCGTCCACGCTCAAAATTCTAAACGTCCAGCCCTAGCTCCCAGGCCAAAGGTGCCAGCCCCAAAACGCATGCCTGCCCTCAAACCTCCCTCAGCGGCCCTCGCACAGACCCACTCACATTGGGGCTGCGGGCTCGCCTAGCCGAGCAAGGGCTGGACGTAGAGCCTTACGTCCCTCTCCACCAAAATCAGCGTCCACGCTCAAAACTCTAAACGTCCAGCCCTAGCTCCCAGGCCAAAGGTGCCAGCCCCAAAACGCATGCCTGCCCTCAAACCTCCCTCAGCAGCCCTCGCACAGACCCACTCACATTGGGGCTGCGGGCTCGCCTAGCCGAGCAAGGGCTCAACACACCGCCTTACGTCCCTCTCCACCAAAATCAGAGTCCATGCTCCAAATTGTAAACGTCGAGCCCCTGCTCCCAGGCCAAAGGTGCCAGCCCCAAAACGCATGCCTGCCCTCAAACCTCCCTCAGCGGCCCTCGCACAGACCCACTCACATTGGGGCTGCGGGCTCGCCTAGCCGAGCAAGGGCTCAACATAGACCCTTACGTCCCTCGACCAAAATCAGAGTCCATGCTCAAAACTCTAAACGTCCAGCCCTAGCTCCCAGGCCAAAGGTGCCAGCCCCAAAACGCATGCCTGCCCTCAAACCTCCCTCAGCGGCCCTCGCACAGACCCACTCACATTGGGGCTGCGGGCTCGCCTAGCCGAGCAAGGGCTCAACATAGAGCCTTACGTCCCTCTCCACCAAAATCAGCGTCCACGCTCAAAATTCTAAACGTCCAGCCCTAGCTCCCACGCCAAAGGTGCCAGCCCCAAAACGCATGCCTGCCCTCAAACCTCCCTCAGCGGCCCTCGCACAGAGCCACTCACATTGGGGCTGCGGGCTCGCCTGTCCGAGCAAGGGCTCAACATAGAGCCTTACGTCCCTCTCCACCAAAATCAGCGTCCACGCTCAAAACTCTAAACGTCCAGCCCTAGCTCCCAGGCCAAAGGTGCCAGCCCCAAAACGCATGCCTGCCCTCAAACCTCCCTCAGCGGCCCTCGCACAGACCCACTCACATTGGGGCTGCGGGCTCGCCTGTCTGAGCAAGGGCTCAACATAGAGCCTTACGTCCCTCTCCACCAAAATCAGCATCCACGCTCAAAACTCTAAACGTCCAGCCCTAGCTCCCAGGCCAAAGGTGCCAGCCCCAAAACGCATGCCTGCCCTCAAACCTCCCTCAGCGGCCCTCGCACAGACCCACTCACATTGGGGCTGCGGGCTCGCCTAGCTGCGTCAGGGGTCAACATAGAGCCTTACGTCCCTCTCCACCAAAATCAGCGTCCACGCTCAAAACTCTAAACGTCCAGCCCTAGCTCCCAGGCCAAAGGTGCCAGCCCCAAAACGCATGCCTGCCCTCAAACCTCCCTCAGCGGCCCTCGCACAGAGCCACTCACATTGGGGCTGCGGGCTCGCCTAGCCGAGCAAGGGCTCAACACACCGCCTTACGTCCCTCTCCACCAAAAATCAGCGTCCACGCTCAAAACTCTAAATGTCCAGCCCTATCTCCCAGGCCAAAGGTGCCAGCCCCAAAACGCATGCCTGCCCTCAAACCTCCCTCAGCGGCCCTCGCACAGACCCACTCACATTGGGGCTGCGGGCTCGCCTAGCCGAGCAAGGGCTCAACACACCGCCTTACGTCCCTTTCCACCAAAATCAGAGTCCATGCTCCAAATTGTAAACGTCGAGCCCCTGCTCCCAGGCCAAAGGTGCCAGCCCCAAAACGCATGCCTGCCCTCAAACCTCCCTCAGCGGCCCTCGCACAGACCCACTCACATTGGGGCTGCGGGCTCGCCTAGCCGAGCAAGGGCTCAACATAGAGCCTTACGTCCCTCTCCACCAAAATCAGCGTCCACGCTCAAAACTCTAAACGTCCAGCCCTAGCTCCCAGGCCAAAGGTGCCAGCCCCAAAACGCATGCCTGCCCTCAAACCTCCCTCAGCAGCCCTCGCACAGAGCCACTCACATTGGGGCTGCGGGCTCGCCTAGCCGAGCAAGGGCTCAACACACCGCCTTACGTCCCTCTCCACCAAAATCAGAGTCCATGCTCCAAATTGTAAACGTCGAGCCCCTGCTCCCAGGCCAAAGGTGCCAGCCCCAAAACGCATGCCTGCCCTCAAACCTCCCTCAGCGGCCCTCGCACAGACCCACTCACATTGGGGCTGCGGGCTCGCCTAGCCGAGCAAGGGCTCAACATAGAGCCTTACGTCCCTCTCCACCAAAATCAGCGTCCACGCTCAAAATTCTAAACGTCCAGCCCTAGCTCCCAGGCCAAAGGTGCCAGCCCCAAAACGCATGCCTGCCCTCAAACCTCCCTCAGCGGCCCTCGCACAGACCCACTCACATTGGGGCTGCGGGCTCGCCTAGCCGAGCAAGGGCTGAACGTAGAGCCTTACGTCCCTCTCCACCAAAATCAGCGTCCACGCTCAAAACTCTAAACGTCCAGCCCTAGCTCCCAGGCCAAAGGTGCCAGCCCCAAAACGCATGCCTGCCCTCAAACCTCCCTCAGCAGCCCTCGCACAGAGCCACTCACATTGGGGCTGCGGGCTCGCCTAGCCGAGCAAGGGCTCAACACACCGCCTTACGTCCCTTTCCACCAAAATCAGAGTCCATGCTCCAAATTGTAAACGTCGAGCCCCTGCTCCCAGGCCAAAGGTGCCAGCCCCAAAACGCATGCCTGCCCTCAAACCTCCCTCAGCGGCCCTCGCACAGAGCCACTCACATTGGGGCTGCGGGCTCGCCTAGCCGAGCAAGGGCTCAACATAGACCCTTACGTCCCTCGACCAAAATCAGAGTCCATGCTCCAAATTTTAAACGTCCAGCCCTAGCTCCCAGGCCAAAGGTGCCAGCCCCAAAACGCATGCCTGCCCTCAAACCTCCCTCAGCGGCCCTCGCACAGACCCACTCACATTGGGGCTGCGGGCTCGCCTAGCCGAGCAAGGGCTCAACATAGAGCCTTACGTCCCTCTCCACCAAAATCAGCGTCCACGCTCAAAATTCTAAACGTCCAACCCTAGCTCCCACGCCAAAGGTGCCAGCCCCAAAATGCATGCCTGCCCTCAAACCTCCCTCAGCGGCCCTCGCACAGACCCACTCACATTGGGGCTGCGGGCTCGCCTGTCCGAGCAAGGGCTCAACATAGAGCCTTACGTCCCTCTCCACCAAAATCAGCGTCCACGCTCAAAACTCTAAACGTCCAGCCCTAGCTCCCAGGCCAAAGGTGCCAGCCCCAAAACGCATGCCTGCCCTCAAACCTCCCTCAGCGGCCCTCGCACAGACCCACTCACATTGGGGCTGCGGGCTCGCCTGTCTGAGCAAGGGCTCAACATAGAGCCTTACGTCCCTCTCCACCAAAATCAGCATCCACGCTCAAAACTCTAAACGTCCAGCCCTAGCTCCCAGGGCAAAGGTGCCAGCCCCAAAACGCATGCCTGCCCTCAAACCTCCCTCAGCGGCCCTCGCACAGACCCACTCACATTGGGGCTGCGGGCTCGCCTAGCTGCGTCAGGGGTCAACATAGAGCCTTACGTCCCTCTCCACCAAAATCAGCGTCCACGCTCAAAACTCTAAACGTCCAGCCCTAGCTCCCAGGCCAAAGGTGCCAGCCCCAAAATGCATGCCTGCCCTCAAACCTCCCTCAGCAGCCCTCGCACAGAGCCACTCACATTGGGGCTGCGGGCTCGCCTAGCTGAGCAAGGGCTCAACATAGAGCCTTACGTCCCTCTCCACCAAAATCAGCGTCAACGCTCAAAACTCTAAACGTCCAGCCCTAGCTCCCAGGCCAAAGGTGCCAGCCCCAAAACGCATGCCTGCCCTCAAACCTCCCTCAGCGGCCCTCGCACAGACCCACTCACATTGGGGCTGCGGGCTCGCCTAGCCGAGCAAGGGCTCAACATAGAGCCTTACGTCCCTCTCCACCAAAATCAGTGTCCACGCTCAAAACTCTAAACGTCCAGCCCTAGCTCCCAGGCCAAAGGTGCCAGCCCCAAAACGCATGCCTGCCCTCAAACCTCCCTCAGCGGCCCTCGCACAGACCCACTCACATTGGGGCTGCGGGCTCGCCTAGCCGAGCAAGGGCTCAACATAGAGCCTTACGTCCCTCTCCACCAAAATCAGCGTCCACGCTCAAAACTCTAAACGTCCAGCCCTAGCTCCCAGGCCAAAGGTGCCAGCCCCAAAACGCATGCCTGCCCTCAAACCTCCCTCAGCAGCCCTCGCACAGAGCCACTCACATTGGGGCTGCGGGCTCGCCTGGCCGAGCAAGGGCTCAACATAGAGCCTTACGTCCCTCTCCACCAAAATCAGCGTCCATCTTCAAAATTGTAAACGTCGAGCCCCTGCTCCCAGGCCAAAGGTGCCACCCCAAAACGCATGCCTGCCCTCAAACCTCCCTCAGCGGCCCTCGCACAGAGCCACTCACATTGGGGCTGCGGGCTCGCCTGTCCGAGAAAGGGCTCAACATAGAGCCTTACGTCCCTCTCCACCAAAATCAGCGTCCACGCTCAAAACTCTAAACGTCCAGCCCTAGCTCCCAGGCCAAAGGGGCCAGCCCCAAAACGCATGCCTGCCCTCAAACCTCCCTCAGCGGCCCTCGCACAGACCCACTCACATTGGGGCTACGGGCTCGCCTGTCCGAGCAAGGGCTCAACATAGAGCCTTACGTCCCTCTCCACCAAAATCAGCATCCACGCTCAAAACTCTGAACATCCAGCCCTAGCTCCCAGGCCAAAGGTGCCAACCCCAAAACGCATGCCTGCCCTCAAACCTCCCTCAGCGGCCCTCGCACAGACCCACTCACATTGGGGCTGCGGGCTCGCCTAGCTGCGTCAGGGGTCAACATAGAGCCTTACGTCCCTCTCCACCAAAATCAGCGTCCACGCTCAAAACTCTAAACGTCCAGCCCTAGCTCCCAGGGCAAAGGTGCCAGCCCCAAAACGCATGCCTGCCCTCAAACCTCCCTCAGCAGCCCTCGCACAGACCCACTCACATTGGGGCTGCGGGCTCGCCTAGCCGAGCAAGGGCTCAACATAGAGCCTTACATCCCTCTCCACCAAAATCAGCGTCCACGCTCAAAATTCTAAACGTCGAGCCCCTGCTCCCAGGCCAAAGGTGCCAGCCCCAAAACGCATGCCTGCCCTCAAACCTCCCTCAGCGGCCCTCGCACAGACCCACTCACATTGGGGCTGCGGGCTCGCCTGTCCGAGCAAGGGCTCAACACACCGCCTTACGTCCCTTTCCACCAAAATCAGAGTCCATGCTCAAAATTGTAAACGTCCAGCCCCTGCTCCCAGGCCAAAGGTGCCAGCCCCAAAACGCATGCCTGCCCTCAAACCTCCCTCAGCGGCCCTCGCACAGACCCACTCACATTGGGGCTGCGGGCTCGCCTAGCCGAGCAAGGGCTCAACATAGAGCCTTACGTCCCTCTCCACCAAAATCAGCGTCCACGCTCAAAACTCTAAACGTCCAGCCCTAGCTCCCAGGCCAAAGGTGCCAGCCCCAAAACGCATGCCTGCCCTCAAACCTCCCTCAGCGGCCCTCGCACAGACCCATTCACATTGGGGCTGCGGTCTCGCCTAGCCGAGCAAGGGCTCAACACACCGCCTTACGTCCCTTTCCACCAAAATCAGAGTCCATGCTCCAAATTGTAAACGTCGAGCCCCTGCTCCCAGGCCAAAGGTGCCAGCCCCAAAACGCATGCCTGCCCTCAACCCTCCCTCAGCGGCCCTCGCACAGAGCCACTCACATTGGGGCTGCGGGCTTGCCTAGCCGAGCAAGGGCTCAACATAGACCCTTACGTCCCTCGACCAAAATCAGCGTCCACGCTCAAAACTCTAAACGTCCAACCCTAGCTCCCAGGCCAAAGGTGCCAGCCCCAAAACGCATGCCTGCCCTCAAACCTCCCTCAGCGGCCCTCGCACAGAGCCACTCACATTGGGGCTGCGGGCTCGCCTGTCCGAGCAAGGGCTCAACATAGAGCCTTACGTCCCTCTCCACCAAAATCAGTGTCCACGCTCAAAACTCTAAACGTCCAGCCCTAGCTCCCAGGCCAAAGGTGCCAGCCCCAAAACGCATGCCTGCCCTCAAACCTCCCTCAGCGGCCCTCGCACAGACCCACTCACATTGGGGCTGCGGGCTCGCCTGTCTGAGCAAGGGCTCAACATAGAGCCTTACGTCCCTCTCCACCAAAATCAGCATCCACGCTCAAAACTCTAAACATCCAGCCCTATCTCCCAGGGCAAAGGTGCCAGCCCCAAAACGCATGCCTGCCCTCAAACCTCCCTCAGCGGCCCTCGCACAGACCCACTCACATTGGGGCTGCGGGCTCGCCTAGCCGAGCAAGGGCTCAACATAGAGCCTTACATCCCTCTCCACCAAAATCAGCGTCCACGCTCAAAATTCTAAACGTCGAGCCCCTGCTCCCAGGCCAAAGGTGCCAGCCCCAAAACGCATGCCTGCCCTCAAACCTCCCTCAGCGGCCCTCGCACAGACCCACTCACATTGGGGCTGCGGGCTCGCCTGTCCGAGCAAGGGCTCAACATAGAGCCTTACGTCCCTCTCCACCAAAATCAGCGTCCACGCTCAAAACTCTAAACGTCCAGCCCTAGCTCCCAGGCCAAAGGTGCCAGCCCCAAAACGCATGCCTGCCCTCAAACCTCCCTCAGCGGCCCTCGCACAGACCCACTCACATTGGGGCTGCGGGCTCGCCTAGCCGAGCAAGGGCTCAACATAGAGCCTTACGTCCCTCTCCACCAAAATCAGCATCCACGCTCAAAACTCTGAATATCCAGCCCTAGCTCCCAGGCCAAAGGTGCCAGCCCCAAAACGCATGCCTGCCCTCAAACCTCCCTCAGCAGCCCTCGCACAGAGCCACTCACATTGGGGCTGCGGGCTCGCCTGTCCGAGCAAGGGCTCAACATAGAGCCTTACGTCCCTCTCCACCAAAATCAGCGTCCACGCTCAAAACTCTAAACGTCCAGCCCTAGCTCCCAGGCCAAAGGTGCCAGCCCCAAAACGCATGCCTGCCCTCAAACCTCCCTCAGCGGCCCTCGCACAGACCCACTCACATTGGGGCTGCGGGCTCGCCTGTCTGAGCAAGGGCTCAACATAGAGCCTTACGTCCCTCTCCACCAAAATCAGCGTCCACGCTCAAAACTCTAAACGTCCAGCCCTAGCTCCCACGCCAAAGGTGCCAGCCCCAAAATGCATGCCTGCCCTCAAACCTCCCTCAGCGGCCCTCGCACAGACCCACTCACATTGGGGCTGCGGGCTCGCCTGTCCGAGCAAGGGCTCAACATAGAGCCTTACGTCCCTCTCCACCAAAATCAGTGTCCACGCTCAAAACTCTAAACGTCCAGCCCTAGCTCCCAGGCCAAAGGTGCCAGCCCCAAAACGCATGCCTGCCCTCAAACCTCCCTCAGCGGCCCTCGCACAGACCCACTCACATTGGGGCTGCGGGCTCGCCTGTCTGAGCAAGGGCTCAACATAGAGCCTTACGTCCCTCTCCACCAAAATCAGCATCCACGCTCAAAACTCTGAACATCCAGCCCTAGCTCCCAGGGCAAAGGTGCCAGCCCCAAAACGCATGCCTGCCCTCAAACCTCCCTCAGCGGCCCTCGCACAGACCCACTCACATTGGGGCTGCGGGCTCGCCTAGCTGCGTCAGGGGTCAACATAGAGCCTTACGTCCCTCTCCACCAAAATCAGCGTCCACGCTCAAAACTCTAAACGTCCAGCCCTAGCTCCCAGGCCAAAGGTGCCAGCCCCAAAACGCATGCCTGCCCTCAAACCTCCCTCAGCAGCCCTCGCACAGACCCACTCACATTGGGGCTGTGGGCTCGCCTAGCCGAGCAAGGGCTCAACATAGAGCCTTATGTCCCTCTCCACCAAAATCAGCGTCAACGCTCAAAACTCTAAACGTCCAGCCCTAGCTCCCAGGCCAAAGGTGCCAGCCCCAAAACGCATGCCTGCCCTCAAACCTCCCTCAGCGGCCCTCGCACAGACCCACTCACATTGGGGCTGCGGGCTCGCCTAGCCGAGCAAGGGCTCAACATAGAGCCTTACGTCCCTCTCCACCAAAATCAGCGTCCACGCTCAAAACTCTAAACGTCCAGCCCTAGCTCCCAGGCCAAAGGTGCCAGCCCCAAAACGCATGCCTGCCCTCAAACCTCCCTCAGCAGCCCTCGCACAGAGCCACTCACATTGGGGCTGCGGGCTCGCCTAGCCGAGCAAGGGCTCAACATAGAGCCTTACATCCCTCTCCACCAAAATCAGTGTCCACGCTCAAAACTGTAAACGTCGAGCCCTAGCTCCCAGGCCAAAGGTGCCAGCCCCAAAACGCATGCCTGCCCTCAAACCTCCCTCAGCGGCCCTCGCACAGACCCACTCACATTGGGGCTGCGGGCTCGCCTGTCCGAACAAGGGCTCAACATAGAGCCTTACGTCCCTCTCCACCAAAAATCAGCGTCCACGCTAAAAACTCTAAACGTCCAGCCCTAGCTCCCAGGCCAAAGGTGCCAGCCCCAAAACGCATGCCTGCCCTCAAACCTCCCTCAGCAGCCCTCGCACAGACCCACTCACATTGGGGCTGCGGGCTCGCCTAGCCGAGCAAGGGCTCAACATAGAGCCTTACGTCCCTCTCCACCAAAATCAGCATCCACGCTCAAAACTCTGAACATCCAGCCCTAGCTCCCAGGCCAAAGGTGCCAGCCCCAAAACGCATGCCTGCCCTCAAACCTCCCTCAGCAGCCCTCGCACAGAGCCACTCACATTGGGGCTGCGGGCTCGCCTGTCCGAGCAAGGGCTCAACATAGAGCCTTACGTCCCTCTCCACCAAAATCAGCGTCCACGCTCAAAACTCTAAACGTCCAGCCCTAGCTCCCAGGCCAAAGGTGCCAGCCCCAAAACGCATGCCTGCCCTCAAACCTCCCTCAGCGGCCCTCGCACAGACCCACTCACATTGGGGCTGCGGGCTCCCCTGTCTGAGCAAGGGCTCAACATAGAGCCTTACGTCCCTCTCCACCAAAATCAGCGTCCACGCTCAAAACTCTAAACGTCCAGCCCTAGCTCCCAGGCCAAAGGTGCCAGCCCCAAAACGCATGCCTGCCCTCAAACCTCCCTCAGCAGCCCTCGCACAGAGCCACTCACATTGGGGCTGCGGGCTCGCCTAGCCGAGCAAGGGCTCAACATAGAGCCTTACGTCCCTCTCCACCAAAATCAGCGTCCACGCTCAAAACTGTAAACGTCCAGCCCCTGCTCCCAGGCCAAAGGTGCCAGCCCCAAAACGCATGCCTGCCCTCAAACCTCCCTCAGCGGCCCTCGCACAGACCCACTCACATTGGGACTGCGGGCTCGCCTGTCCGAACAAGGGCTCAACATAGAGCCTTACCTCCCTCTCCACCAAAAATCAGCGTCCACGCTAAAAACTCTAAACGTCCAGCCCTAGCTCCCAGGCCAAAGGTGCCAGCCCCAAAACGCATGCCTGCCCTCAAACCTCCCTCAGCGGACCTCGCACAGACCCACTCACATTGGGGCTGCGGGCTCGCCTAGCCGAGCAAGGGCTCAACATAGAGCCTTACGTCCCTCTCCACCAAAATCAGCATCCACGCTCAAAACTCTAAACGTCCAGCCCTAGCTCCCAGGCCAAAGGTGCCAGCCCCAAAACGCATGCCTGCCCTCAAACCTCCCTCAGCAGCCCTCGCACAGAGCCACTCACATTGGGGCTGCGGGCTCGCCTGTCCGAGCAAGGGCTCAACATAGAGCCTTACGTCCCTTTCCACCAAAATCAGAGTCCATGCTCAAAATTGTAAACGTCGAGCCCCTGCTCCCAGGCCAAAGGTGCCAGCCCCAAAACGCATGCCTGCCCTCAAACCTCCCTCAGCGGCCCTCGCACAGACCCACTCACATTGGGGCTGCGGGCTCGCCTGTCCGAGCAAGGGCTCAACATAGAGCCTTACGTCCCTCTCCACCAAAAATCAGCGTCCACGCTCAAAACTCTAAACGTCCAGCCCTAGCTCCCAGGCCAAAGGTGCCAGCCCCAAAACGCATGCCTGCCCTCAAACTTCCCTCAGCGGCCCTCGCACAGAGCCACTCACATTGGGGCTGCGGGCTCGCCTGTCCGAGCAAGGGCTCAACATAGAGCCTTACGTCCCTCTCCACCAAAAATCAGCGTCCACGCTCAAAACTCTAAACGTCCAGCCCTAGCTCCCAGGCCAAAGGGGCCAGCCCCAAAACGCATGCCTGCCCTCAAACCTCCCTCAGCGGCCCTCGCACAGACCCACTCACATTGGGGCTGCGGGCTCGCCTAGCCGAGCAAGGGCTCAACATAGAGCCTTACGTCCCTCTCCACCAAAATCAGCGTCCACGCTCAAAACTCTAAGCGTCCAGCCCTAGCTCCCAGGCCAAAGGTGCCAGCCCCAAAACGCATGCCTGCCCTCAAACCTCCCTCAGCGGCCCTCGCACAGACCCACTCACATTGGGGCTGCGGGCTCACCTAGCTGTGTCAGGGCTCAACATAGAGCCTTACGTCCCTCTCCACCAAAATCAGAGTCCACGCTCAAAACTGTAAACGTCGAGCCCTAGCTCCCACGCCAAAGGTGCCAGCCCCAAAACGCATGCCTGCCCTCAAACCTCCCTCAGCAGCCCTCGCACAGACCCACTCACATTGGGGCTGCGGGCTCGCCTAGCCGAGCAAGGGCTCAACATAGCGCCTTACGTCCCTCTCCACCAAAATCAGAGTCCATGCTCCAAATTGTAAATGTCGAGCCCCTGCTCCCAGGCCAAAGGTGCCAGCCCCAAAACGCATGCCTGCCCTCAAACCTCCCTCAGCGGCCCTCGCACAGAGCCACTCACATTGGGGCTGCGGGCTCGCCTGTCCGAGCAAGGGCTCAACATAGATCCTTACGTCCCTCTCCACCAAAATCAGCGTCAACGCTCAAAACTCTAAACGTCCAGCCCTAGCTCCCAGGCCAAAGGTGCCAGCCCCAAAACGCATGCCTGCCCTCAAACCTCCCTCAGCGGCCCTCGCACAGACCCACTCACATTGGGGCTGCGGGCTCGCCTAGCTGCGCAAGGGCTCAACATAGAGCCTTACGTCCCTCTCCACCAAAATCAGCGTCCACGCTCAAAACTCTAAACGTCCAGCCCTAGCTCCCAGGCCAAAGGTGCCAGCCCCAAAACGCATGCCTGCCCTCAAACCTCCCTCAGCGGCCCTCGCACAGACCCACTCACATTGGGGCTGCGGGCTCGCCTAGCCGAGCAAGGGCTCAACATAGAGCCTTACATCCCTCTCCACCAAAATCAGCGTCCACGCTCAAAACTCTAAACGTCCAGCCCTAGCTCCCACGCCAAAGGTGCCAGCCCCAAAACGCATGCCTGCCCTCAAACCTCCCTCAGCGGCCCTCGCACAGACCCACTCACATTGGGGCTGCGGGCTCGCCTGTCCGAGCAAGGGCTCAACATAGAGCTTACGTCCCTCTCCACCAAAATCAGCGTCCACGCTCAAAACTCTGAACGTCCAGCCCTAGCTCCCACGCCAAAGGTGCCAGCCCCAAAACGCATGCCTGCCCTCAACCCTCCCTCAGCGGCCCTCGCACAGACCCACTCACATTGGGGCTGCGGGCTCGCCTAGCCGAGCAAGGGCTCAACATAGAGCCTTACGTCCCTCTCCACCAAAATCAGCGTCCACGCTCAAAACTCTAAACGTCCAGCCCTAGCTCCCAGGCCAAAGGTGCCAGCCCCAAAACGCATGCCTGCCCTCAAACCTCCCTCAGCGGCCCTCGCACAGACCCACTCACATTGGGGCTGCGGGCTCGCCTGTCCGAGCAAGGGCTCAACATAGAGCCTTACGTCCCTCTCCACCAAAATCAGCGTCCACGCTCAAAACTCTAAACGTCCAGCCCTAGCTCCCACGCCAAAGGTGCCAGCCCCAAAACGCATGCCTGCCCTCAAACCTCCCTCAGCGGCCCTCGCACAGACCCACTCACATTGGGGCTGCGGGCTCCCCTGTCCGAGCAAGGGCTCAACATAGAGCCTTACGTCCCTCTCCACCAAAATCAGCGTCCACGCTCAAAACTCTAACGTCCAGCCCTAGCTCCCACGCCAAAGGTGCCAGCCCCAAAACGCATGCCTGCCCTCAAACCTCCCTCAGCAGCCCTCGCACAGACCCACTCACATTGGGGCTGCGGGCTCGCCTAGCCGAGCAAGGGCTCAACATAGAGCCTTACGTCCCTCTCCACCAAA